>NC_089875.1:20137749-20305249 GCF_040182565.1 Anser cygnoides | reverse complement strand
TTTGGGCGAATGACCCCTAGCCATATGGTCAGTACTGGGGTTTTTTCTGGTGCTATATAAATACAAGGTGGCACAAAAGCAAATCACTACTTTGTCGGAAGACAAAGCCACCCTGTGTGTGTGCAAACACACAGGTACCTCTCTTCTCAAAAAGAGGGGAAAAACCAGCAGTGACAGGAAAAAAAAATCCACACCCCCGTGTGCCAGCTGCGCTAAGGTTCACTGGGTGCGGGACCAACACTGTGGCTGGTGGCAGCCTCAGAAACGCTCCCCCCGATTTGTCCATCCCAGGTGGATCCACTCCCAGAGCCAGCCCTCCGCTCAGGCCGCTGTGCAATTTGCAGTGTTTGTTTTGTTTTGTTTTGTTTTGTTTTGTTTTGGTGTGTTTAATGATTCTTGACCAGACGTTTAGGCAGGGAAGTGCCTGTACTGCTTACCCCGCCTCCCCTTTATGGACGCTGCCACCATCCGCTGGGTGCGTGGCGCTGAAGGAGAGCAACCTCCAAGGGCACGGCTGTGCGGGCAGCAGCGTGCCGCACCGCATGGGTGCGTGCAATGTCACGGGGAAAATAAAGGGAAAAACTGCCAGCAAACTTCACCAGGGGAAGCCGGTCAGCAGAAACCGGGACAAGTTCACAAACCTGTGGGATAATCTCCCCCTAAGACTGAAAAAAAAAAAAAAACACAAACCCATAACCCAAAAGCGATTAAAAGAAGGATTTCTGTAATTTGTGTGTTTGAGGGGGTGGGCAATGTAACAAACTAATTTAAGCTAATGTAATGTTTATAAAGTTATTTAGATAATGACACCATGTATGCCATAATAATCATTAAAACCCAATCTATGTGTGGTTTTTTTTTTTAAACTTAGATGATTAACACAAAATCAAGTTGATGTGAAGGAACAATTACTTTTAGAAAAAAATCAGGAGGTCCTAATATTCTGTAGAATGAGGGAGGATGCAGCTGTATGTCGACAGCTTTCATATCCTCATTTGAATAATGTGGCCTGAATCTGTCACTTTATTCATCCTCCTTATGCTCAGTGTACTCTGCATCAACAACAAATTAAGTTGTAAATAAGAGACAATCATCACTTTTGTTTTTAAGCAGCTTCTGCATGGAGAATTTCAATGTACTGTTTCTTTTTGACAGAAAGAAAGGGATTCTGCGCTGTGCTTATGTAAGCACAAATATGAGGAAACCAACCGAAATGAAACAATAAGGGAACACTTGAGAACTGCTCCAAAATGTTCTTGGAAGTGTATTTCTACCACCAAAGAAATCTCTTTTTTGATAGGATATGTATAATGGAAATTGTTTGATTTACTGTAACGATTATTCTTACTTTGCTCTGAAATGTCTTTTTTTTTCTTTTTTTTTTTTTTTAATTTTAAATCCTCCAACCTCTCCTTTCCTCATCCAGGCACAGGCAGAGTACAACCTCAACAGGAAGAACAAGCGCTTAAAGCCAGCCGTAACCTCTGCCTAACCAGAAATATCACTGATCTCTGACAGCACCACACTTCTCTGTGACCAAACACAGCATGCAGTAAGGAGAGCAGGGGGGAAGAGATTTTCTTACCTTTACGTCCGAGAAGTAGGTTTTCAGCATGTTGGAACTTGGGTACCGGGTGTAAAAGAACATGAGCTTGGCCTTTTTCAAGTGGTTCGGCGACAAGCCTTCCTGCATGTAGGATTGAGTTAGTAAAGGAAAATGCTTTTCTCGAGAAGGCTGTTTCTGAGTGTGCAGAGCTCCCAAAGTGCCCCCTTACTGCTGCACTTCCCCAGCCTGCAGGAGAAATTAGTAACACTGAAACTGCCGCGCTGTCATTTTCTGTAACATAGCAAAAAGAGGTATGAGAGGACACGCAACGAAAACCCTGCGTTTCCTATCAGTTTTGGTCCTGGGTCTCGGGATTTTTCCAAGTTTACGGCTTGTGCACCATATGTACGTTCACTTGTTGCTAAGGGAACTAATGCACGAAGCATGTGCCGCAGAAAACTTATCAGGAGCTTTTTCTCCCTCTCCTTTGCAATTCCAGCCAAAGTTTGTTTTTCTCTCCACATTGTGCTGCTCGCACAAAACAAAGCTAGCGCATGTGCCTCGCACGCAGGTGCTGCATCGTTTCGAGTAATGTCTGCTACGGGCAGCGCGTTTCACCTGTTTCGTCCCTGCCTTAGCATCCTGAGTCACTCTCTCTAATCCCGTTACTGCTCTGCTTCAGCAGCTGCCTGGCTAATAAAAGCCAAATTTTCTGGGAGGCAGAGCCCCTCCGTCCCCGCAAACCAACCCAACTTGTCGCCTTCTGGTTTAGCCGGTTAACTCCTCGGAGGAGGAAGCAGCATTTGGGGCTAAGTGATCGATAAATGCGGGCTAGCGGATCAATAAATGGCCACTTACCCTATAAGGCAGCCTATTTATCCTGGAAACATCATTACCTTTTAGATCTGTAAACAGAAGCAACGAAAACAGTTCCCAAGGGAATGTGAAGCTAACCATAACAATCTCGGCTTGCTGATTTTCTCCCGGCTTCTTGGCTCCCTTTTGTGCACTGCGCGCGAGGACGGCTCTGGTCACATCTGTGCCGCAGGCTGGCCCTGCCATTTCCTCAGCAAATTAATGGCTTTATAATTTATCAGAAATGAAGATGCACGTGGAGAAAATCAATGTGGCCCCCACAAGGTCAATTAAGGGTTCTTCCCAGAAGCTTCTCCGAGGACTGTTTCTCCTAAACACAATTGTTGAAAATTTCACTCCTTTCACACCTGATGGCGGGGGAAGGCCGACCTGGAGCACAGGCACACTGCAGCCACCGTGCCCCAGCCACCAGGCCGGGCACACGCTGGCACGGAGCATCTCCTGCCGGGCCTCAGTACCAGGAGCTCGGACGCATTTTTAGCAGCAGGCTACTGCTACCCGAGCTTTTTCAACAGAAGACCCTTTTCTCTAATTCGGGAAATTGACTTGAAACCCTCTCCTTTATTCTAGTGATAAGATTTGTTTTTAGATTGGAAAAATGTGGCATTAAAAAAAAAAGTCGTTGATAATATTAATTTAAAACCCTCTTATTATCTGGAAGTACACGGAGAACGGCTGAGCTGAACTTGCATTTTGTTTTAGATGCTTGCTGATTACAAAGAAGATAATTTATGACTGACATACTTCTTGTGCCAAGAGAAGAGTTGAAAGAACCTCCAGTTACCTCCATTAGACTGATAGAGAAGTCTAAAAGAGCATTACACTCTGCGGTGCCATCTGTCAAAATACGTAAGTGAAATAATAGTAGCAAGCTGTCACCTATTGCTTAGTGATAAGAGTTTTAGACAAATCAAAACTTCTACACCAGAAATCCCTTTTGTTACATGATCGTTTCAGGGAAGCGAGGGGCTGAGGGGGAACTTCAATAAGTAAAAGAAATAAAAATCCTAAGTCTCCCTAATTTGTGATTCCTCCGACACTGCTGACAGGCTGTTATCAGGTTTGGCATACCCTCTCTTTCAACGCGAGCTAAAAGATGGACTTAAACTTTCAAAAAAAAGCTCCCATATTTGCTGGATTTAAGCATATTAGGCAGTTGTCTAAGCATTTTGATTCCTTTTGCATTTAGGATTTTTAAATGTTTTCTGCCATAATGCCAGGGGATATTGATATTGAATGAAACACGTATTAAAAGATGTTCTAAGACTCAAATTCCCAGAAATCCATTTTCTATTAAAATTATACTCGTTCTTAAGCACTTGGCAGCCTTAAAGCGATATCAAATATGCAACCAATTTGTATATCTTGCTCCTAAGGTTAACGCTGTACTATGATAAAAGATCTGATCTGTGATAATCTAGCAAAAAATAGTTAATGACAGACTTAAGAGCTAAGAATTAGATAACCCATTGCTATTTCAGAAAAAAACTGAACTGACCAATTGCTTAATTTCCTTTTTAAGTGCTTGGGCTGAAAAGCAACTGTTCTTCCAAGAAAGCACTAGCTGTTTCCAGGATACTTACACACGCACAATGACTCATGATGAAATAGATTCAGTAAACATACAGCTGTACTGAACACGAGCTAAGCCCCATTCAAGGCCAGGAAAGAAAACGAGCACAAATAAATATTAAGGAGGTAAAGGGAGGAGGGGTGCCGAATGGAACGCAAACAAGCTCTGTCCCAGCAGCTCATGTGGCTTGCCTCAATTCTCCCAGCTATAGCTTTGTGAAGACAGATGACATTCAATTCTATGGGTAATGCAAAATAGACAATAACTGCTGAAACTTGAGCCAGCTGCCAGGTGTAAAAAAAAAAAAAAAAAAGGAAAGAAAAAAAAAAGGAGAGAAAGAAAAGATGATAAATCCATAAATTAATGAAAGACATCTGCTCAGGAACATAAAAGATCAGAGAAACAGTGTACTGCAGCTGAACCTAAAGCAGTGTTCAAACAACCTGAGAGCCTCAGCGCTGTGCGCTTACACGGTGCGACGCAGCCTCACCTCACCCAGCAGCAGCAAAAAGGCAAAATGTTAAGAAATAAGAAGCGAAAGACTGGGAATTAAACCTATATGTGATCCTGTGTGTTTTAACCGGGGAAGCAGGGAGGTAGTACTGCACTGCATTTGACTTATTTGCACTTTAACCCTCAGGGATAGCCCTCCTCTTTTGCAAAAAAAAAATATTATTCAATGAAGACAATTTTTCACTTCTGTTTCTCTCAGCCTGAGCTCCCCGAAATGCTCTAGCAGGCTTTTCTATCCTATACACGCATGGAGCAGAAGGAAAAGAGGTAAGAATGGGCTGTATCAGGTAGAAAATCTGCACTGCCAAAGCCAAGCTGCTGCTTAAGTTACACCTCAGTTGCTCTCAATAAACAAAGCTCCAAATCGCTGTATCTCAAAGCATCTTCAAGACCCTCTGAAGAATGGGCCAGCTGGAAAGTACTCTATCGCTCAGGTTTTATCAACAGCACAGTTATCCAGCTTGCTGTACAATCGCTCATCTTTTTTTTTTTTTTTTTAAGTTTAATTAGTTTAATTCTAGTCAGATGTAATAACTCCTCATTTCAAAATGTTGTAATTCGCTAATTACAGCTTTCACATATTGGGACTGTGAAACTCATTCCAGTTGGATTGGAATTCTGCTTAAAAATAAATAAATTGCAGAAAGTTTCACTCGTGTCCCACAGCCCTCCTGCCGGGGAGAATGCGCCAAACTTCTTCACCTTTACAGATGTCTTAACAGCACACAGGCTACTGTTGTGCTTCAATTTTGATCTATGCAAATGTTTTGGGACTGAACAAGGCTATTTTTCTTGAGATGCAAAGAGGATGCATGACAAAGGAAGACCGTGCAGAAAAACAATTGGCTGTCTGTTTCTTTCAGAATTTGAATAAAACTTAATATTTGATTAAACAGATTAGTTTGCAAAGATATAGACTGCATTCAGGACCAAGATGGGAATTCATGCTGCAGGTGCATCTTATCTTGTTTAGCAACATACGCAAACATTAACTGTTTCCTTCTGCAATTCAGCAAAGAAAGATCAGATGCATTTCACAGGCGTTGGTTAAAAAAAAAAAATAAAAAACAGGCTGGTGCAGTGTTTTAGCCTAGGACTAAAACCTGAACTTGGCTGTATCTGCTAGTCTTATGTTCTCGTCCTGGCTGTATTGTCCAGGAAAACAGATGTTGCTTTCTGCAGGGAAGAAAGATCTGCTTCTCCCAAGAAATATATTCCTTGTATATGCACACTCAACCATGTAAAACAAAAGCACCACAACAGAACCTACCACAAACAAACCAACCTCCGTACTGCGCCTTTCCCTGGAAACTGCAAGCTACCTGGGCAAACGAGCCGCTGCTAGAAAACAAAAACACCCCCACAGCTGAACTGTACATCAGGGCACACGTCGTGTAGAAATGCTCTTTAGTAAATTTGTTTTCCCTAATAGGTCTGCATCCAGACAGAGCGCTTTCCCAAGGGCAGGGGAAGAAGCAAGGGCAAGGAGAGAGGCAGGAACTGCCCCAACGCTCAGCATTTCCCCGACTAAGCTGCAGAACAGGGCTCTCTCAGCCCGGTTTCAGCAGGAGCAAGGAGCTCTGCTAAGGACTGCCAGTGGGGAAGGGCAGGAGAAAGGGGGAGAAACGGCAGGGGCAAGGCAGAGATGCTCCACAGGTGGAGGGGATCACCTGCTGCCACACAAACACTCCCAGTTTATGCACTTTTCCATCCCTTACAACTTCTCTCCCAGGATGGGAGAACTACTTTTACACCAAAATAATCAGTACGCCTCTGTATTGTTTGGCAGAGATTATTTAATTGCCCTGGCCTGGATCCTGCCCTCGGCTGCCACTCGTGCTGACCTCAGGACTGCTCTGCATGCATCCTCACTGTGTTTCAGTGTGGAAGAACGATTTTCAGTTTGGACCTCCCGAAGTAACAGGAAGTAACTAAGAATGATGCTGCCTTCAGACTGACTCCCTTGTTTTGCCATACAGTACATAAGGCAAGGTGAAGATTTCCCTGCTGCTGGTGCAGCAGAGAGATCTTCCTTCAGGAAAAAGGTCCCTCCAACATCACGTCCACCACCAGCTGGCTCTTGAAAACACCAACAGCTAAGGAAGGTGCTTTCAGAGCCTTTCTCCTACAGAAATGGCATTATTCACACTTTTTTTTTTTTAGCCAAACACCATCAGACAGCAATGATTCTTCCCCCAGACTTGGTCTAGGTTTGATGGGAGACCTGCTGGGGTCTGGGGATGGGTGGTGGCCCTGCAGTGTCTGCCTCCATCCTGGTGGTGCCCACTGCCACAGGAGGGACCAGCCACACCAACAGGAGAAGCAGGCAACCCACAGGTCCCCAGCCCTGCTTGCACCCTTCCCACGTCCACAGAAAACATGCTGCAATTCCCCTAAAACCACCAGAGCTGCTAATCGCCTAGAAGACACCCATGGTGGGGCATGGCCTCATGCAACTCCCCTCGCATGACAGCCCTGGGAAGGGGACAATTTTCTTGGTGTCACTGCTGTTACCCGGGCTGGGGCAGAGTTATCCAGTCACAACTACTGCCATCAACTTGGGAACAAAATTATCTGCTTCTAAGGCTCTGTGCTTTTGCTGCTGCCTTTTGTTGGGGTCTTGGAGCATGGGAAAATGCCCATCTACTCTTCATTTAAAATCCTCAATTTTAGCATGGGGCACACAAGGCATTTTATTCACTTTTAATACAACTGTACTTGGAAGAAAAATCTTTTGACTAAAAAGCATATTAGGGGAGACGATGCAGTGAGTGGGAGGTGTTACTACTAAAAAAGAAAGAAAGGAAAAAAAAAACTTAGTGCTAGTTTCCAGGAAAAAAAAAAGACTATGTCTGAATTTGCCTAAATAAAAGCAGAGATGTATTTTTTTCTGCTAACCCCTGAGACCAAGCTAAATAGATGGACTTTATTTTTTTTTTAGCAGGGGAAGTGTCCTGCAAATTTAATACAGCTGAAGTTTTATATTTAATTGTTCTCTCCAGCTTTCCAAAATAATTTGCTTTGTGTACGTTAGGACAAAAGATTTCTGTGTATGGCTGAACAGAGGTTAATCATGCATAGCAGGCAGCTGCACCAGGGCTGAGGAGCAGACCTCTGGGTGGGGGAAAGAACTTGGTGCTGCCTGAATAGATCAGTACCTGGATCTTTTGTGCTTTATTTCCCTTACGTGAGAGCTGAAGACACACAAATGACCAAGTGCTGTCTCTTTGTGAGCTCCAGCAAGGCCACCATTAACACAGGTTGTGTTTTGGGAGGGGAAGGAGGTGGACAAGCAGTGTTTTTGGATGGGATCATCACCTCCTGACCAGCAGGAAGGGAAACCCAACCAGTCTAAAATGTTGGGCGGATGGGTGTCTCTTTTAATTTGGATGCTGTCGCTGATGGAGCACCTCCAGTTACCACCCCGTGTTTTATTTCACCTGGCAATTCCCCTGCCTGCTCCTCCCACCAGTGCCCCCAGCCCAAATGCCCTCGGGACAGCCCCACGGGGTGGGGTGGCCCCAGGTCCTCTCCTGCAGGCCATGGGGCGACCGCTCGCCTTCAGAAAAGGATATTGCACTTCCCGAGTAGGGCGAGATTTCGGACATGTCTTGCAGGTCGCCGCACTCGGACTTTATGAGGGACAAAGAGAGGCCTTCGGCGGCGCTGGGGGGGTGCGCAGGTGAGCAGGGGTGGTGGTTCATGTGGTGCGATGACATCTTGGTCCTCAGACTGGTGGTCTCCCGGGTCAAGTCCAGGGACTCGGGGGAGGCACGCTCTTTCCCCGGGAAGGAGGCCGACGGGGCGCCAAGGGGGCTCTGGAAGGGGTAGGCCATGAGGGGCAGTGGGAAGGGGTGGCGGAAGGAGGAGGTGGAGAAGCCGGCGGTGGCCGAGAGCGGGGACTGGTGCAGCGAGGCGTGGTGGCCACCGGCTGGCGGGGCCGAGGCAGGCTGGTCGGAGGAGTTCTTGCGGACGACAAGAGGCAGTGCTTCGGTCTGGTCGGTGGCACCGGGCATAGGGACGCTGCCGAAAGTGTCGAGGGGGTTTGGAATGATGACGTCCCCAAAGCACTGCAGGCGCTGGTTGGCCGTGTGGAAGTTGTGGTTCTCCCCGTTGACCGCGAACCTCGCCTGCGGGATCTGGAGAGGCGGGAAGACCTGAGGAAGCTGGCGGGAGGGCTTGGACGAGAAAACTTTAACCACTGTGTCCACAACTTGTGACATGGCGGTGTTCAGTTCCTGCTTCAGCGTCTCGGCCAAGTGTTTGCCTTCGGGATGGAAGGAATTTGGCCCTTGCTCCTTCTCCTTGGGACCTTCTCTTTTCGGCTTGTTCTCTGCGATCTCCTGCTCCCGGATGAGGGCCCGGGCCCGGTCGATGAATTGCCCCGGGTCCAGCTCGCACATCTCGTTGTCCGACCTGCCAACAGAGTCCCCAGCCCGGGCGTCCATGGTTTCGGAGCGCATGCTGTCTTCGGACAGGTTGCCATCTTCATCATTTTCAGAGTCGGTGCTGTCGTAGATCTGGTAGAACTTCTCCTGCAGCTGGCGCAGCTGCTTCTGCATGTCCTCCAGCTGCTGCTTCAGCTGTCGGCGCTCCTCTCGCTTCTGCTCCTTCCTCGCTGAAACCAGCTGCTGGAAACTCTGCTGCTGCTGCTGAGGCAGCTTTTGCTTGCGTTTGTTTTCTCGGTAGCTTTCTCGGGGACTTACGGACTGCGGAGCTATTTCTCTTTCGTTTTCATTGCCCCTTAATGCCACACTGGGGGAATGGCTCATACCCCGAATGATATTCTCAACCCGGGCGCGTTTAGCTCTCAGGTGCTCGTCGCATAACCGATCCACATCAAACTGGCTCATAGTCGGCCTGCCAAAAGGGGAAAGACACTCTTGGGGGCTGTCTCTTGAAGAGTTGCTGCATACATCCTCCTGATGTACTTCTGAGCCTGTACTAGAGAGACCGCTGGCTTGGAAACTGGGCTCTGTGCCACCATTTTTGTTCATGTTATTTTTCAACAGCTGGGAAATTATGGTTGCTCCTGGAAAAGGCATCATGGCATCTTCATACGAGTTCGCCCTCTTCAGCAGCTTGCGGAGTACATTTGACTTTTCCCCATCTGCATGCTGCACCACTGAATACTCAACATCCTGCTCTGAACCTTGGGGATTCATGGCACTAAAAAACGTTGCTCTTGCCTTTGCAAAAAATGCAGATGCTGTCCCTACCGTCCTTTTCACTCCAATGTCAACTCTTCTTCTCTTGGTTTGCCTGCTTAAGAGGGCTGTGCTGTCATGGTCAGGCATCACTGGACTGTTATTGTGCCATCTTCAAAAGCTTGTCAGCTGGGCTCAGCTCAAGAATCCTGGGACCCTGGCCAACAGAACAAAAGGACTGATGAATCATTTTCTTTAAATTTCTCCAAATTTCCTGACCTCAATCCTGAATAAAATGCAAAATGCATAGGCTCTGGGATTTATGGCACATTACAATTATTGCAATTTATTATGCACTCTGCTTGAAATGAAACATTTTTAAATATTTCTGCTCCACTGGTTTAAGATGGATTAAGATTTAAAAAAGCAAAAACTGCTTAAGCACCAGTAATATGATTCTCTTGCACAAATGCCTAAAATGATACTGTTTATCTTCAGAAGAAAGAGTAGATTAGAAGAACACAGCCTCTGACAACCAATTGATTAAATTTAGGGCATTGAGATACATGTTACAAAAGAAGATGAAAGTACTCCTTATTTAAGATTTATTGTTAAAACAAGAAATTGTATAAAATTTGGATTAAAAAAAATCAATTGCAATGTAAAAACAGTAATTGTTGTTTTGTATTTTAAAGAGAGATAAAACTGGTAAATAAACATTCGAAGGTCAGAACAACAACTTTCACTTAATTGTAGGCAGGATAGTATACGTGCATGTGAAAGGCAGAGAAACAGAGATGCATTTATGCTTACAACGTAGGGGAAAAAAACTCTCTTAAATCATTAGGGAAACATTTCTTCAGCAAGGCAAAAAATGCATTAAAACATTTTACGGCCAGGATTATAATATTTGCATAGATGTGATCAAATAAAAGCCAAAATGTAGTTCGTTAACACAGCATCATATGTACCAGTGACTAGCCACGACAGTGTTTTGAATTCTCCGTACGTTCTTCCCCTTTTCTTAACTTACGTTCTCCAAGTAAGCCTCACTACCAAAGCCTGAACATTTTGTATTTCGCACACTGAACTACTCGACATTAAATTTTTCACAGAGCAGAAACGAGGCATGTTCAGTGCCACATCTCTCTGCTTTGGAAAAATCTCCAAGAACAGCATCTCAGATGCCCAGTGAAGCCCTTCTTACACGTGCTATTTTGAATACACAGAATCTTATTTCCTGTGACATGTAGAAAAGATGAGAAAAAATATGGAAAGATGAAAGTAGTAACATCAATCAACTGCGTGAGAAAGGAAGATACCTCCTCTTTATATGAACTCTCATTGTTTCCCAGGAACACAGCATAAAAAGATAACACACTTCCTTGCATTTTGTAAAAGGCTCTTGACATAATTTGTGACTTATTAACTAGTGATGCTAAACTCACATTACACACAAAGCTCTGGACGCTCTTTACCGTTTCTTAAAATTCAACATTCAGTAAAATTAAAATATTTTTCATGCGACGCTTATCTAATATTAAACTTTACATTTGCTTAACAGAGCACAATCTTCACAATAACAGGGTATATTGCCAAAGGCAGCATGCAGACTTTTTGGAATTGCTCCCATCTCTTTCGGTTCACCTGTAAAAACATCTACGTGCTCCCTAGGACTGCATCTGTGGCTAGTTTTAAAGAATGACTACCCATGCAAATAGGCATAATTTCAGCATGAAATAATCTGTAAAATCAAGACAGTAGTCAATGCTTAGTTTGCAACCAAGATTAAAAAAAAAAAAAGGAAAAAAGCTTTTAATACTTAGAAACATTATGTTTATTCTGCAGCTTTTGCCCACGTATTCTGGATGTACTAAAAGAATTTTCAGAGATTTGGTGTCACAGTTATGCAAGAGACGTGATGTTTGTTTTTGTTACTGGCTCCTTGCATAGAGGAAAGCAAAGAATGATAAAAATAAAAAAAAATGTCATGAATTCAGATGGGAAATCCAGAGCCTCACATCATTACCAGGACACTGCCTTCACAGATCACTCCTTATCACATTAGAAAGTGGAGTTGGGAGATCTGACGATAACAACACGGTAGCAAGGAGCTCTATTGCAGGGGCCCAACTGTACCACCTGCATGCCAGGTAGCATCGCACCCTGCAGGCAATGCTCCTGAGTCCATGGCATGCTCGAGTACCAAAATCCTGCTATGTGCCAGTGGCAGAATCAGGCCCTGCTGGGCAGTACGCGTTGTGAAAACCCGTCTCCTGCTTTCTTTGAATTACTGCAAAAGGAACAGGCTTTGGCTCTAACAATTATATCTTCCTTTAAAAAAAAAATTGGAGAAGTTGGGTTTTCAGAAGGGTCAGTTTCATAAGTGAGGGGCCAGGTTGGCAGGGATGGGAAGGGGTGACACACCGCCCCAGTTGTTCAGCAGGAGATACCAGCGCAGTGTGAACCATGGTCAAGGTTGACCTTCTAGTCTAGTGGTGTTCATTTGAAAGCGATATAAACTAATTGCAAGATAACTGTAAGAGCTCTTGCGTGCTGCCCGTACGATACTCTGAAGGCATTCTGCGTAAAGACAGCAGTTGCCAATAGGAAAAAAAACAACCAGCACTGAAAACCTTCGTGCCTTTCCTTCCGTTTCTGCAGTCAAGCTCTACTTGACTAAGATCCAGCAGTACGTTCCCACACTCGCACCAAAAACCTCATGTCAGGTTCCCAGTTTTGCACGTTTCCCAGCAAATTCAGGTGCCTGAACGCTGTTTCCCGCTCTCTTGCCCAATCCCAACCAAGGACACACATGGGGAGGGCTCGCTGTACCCTTGAGTCAGCAGCTCAGGAAATAGGCTGTCCTGCGCCAGGTTGGAAGGTCATTGCCACGCATCCTTCCTCCCCAGTGTCCATCTTCCTCTCCCCGAGCCCCCGCACCAACAGGCGTGCAGCAGGAGGTGCTCTGCAGCGGTGCCCCCTCCTTCCCTCGCTGGAAGCACCAGAGGTATCATGCCCTTAACCGAGGCATTAAGCAATATCCCCCATTTGCCCTGGTGTTACACCGAGCCTACAGCCCGCCAGCGTTAAGGCTTGCAGCCCTTTCGGCTCATAGATGAGAAAAACTTCTTTAGCCTGGCACAACGGAATGGACGTCAAAAGGCCAGTTAGTATTTTGGTCTTGGAGGACCAAAAGTAGTTCAGACCCCAAGGGAAGTGGAAAGCCCCCTACAGTGGGATGCAAAACCCCAGCCATGGCTGGGAAAATGCGATACTGGCGAGATTAGAGCTGGGTAAATAGGGAAGTCTTGGAAAAAAAGACGTTTAGGAAGTTTGTGTCCTTTACATGGTACCAGTTCTTTGGCCACGTATTGTCTCAAAACCATGTTTCATACACCTACCGTCTCTGGACAGCTATCCAGAAATACACACTTAGAAAGACAGCTTAGATCGTCAAGGTCTATGTACAAATCTTTAGGAGCTCCATTCCTTTCAGAGATACACAGCTTGAAATTCTTGATGGTTAAATTTGCTTTATAGGTCACTTTTAATGTTCCTTGCTTACCAAGGAGTATTATGTTAAATTTACTCTCCACATCTAGAGCCTCAACTCGCACGGAGCGGCTTTCTCAGAAACCGAACGCTTTCCATTCCCATGCAACTCAAAAATACAACAAAGGCCTCAGCACGTTCTAAGTCCACCCAAAAACATACCGTGCGTTACTGTATTTGCAAAGTTACTTCTGAAACTTTTGTTTAAGGAGACTTGATTAAAATGCAGCTATGAATAACTTCTTAATAGCACAGTGGCTATAGGCATGGATTTATTACATATCCATGTGATATGCACTGACATGTTAACTGGAAACAGATTAATTTCTAGGTACCGCAGAGTTCCTGTTCCCAAACCTTTAGCTAGAATTGTATTTAGAAAGGAATAGGACATCAGGTATTTAACCGCACTCATTACAAAGAGATCAATTTCTGTAATCAATTTTATTAACTCATCTACAAAGGTGCTGATCATTTTCTCCCATATTCATTCATACACCTATGAGATATAACGGGGATTTAATTTCAATCTCACCCTACTTAGCCGCTCTGAAGGAACTCGGTCTAACCTAACATGCTCAAGTGATAGGGAACAGCTATTGTATTCACAGCAGTGAAGTGCTAAACTTGACAAATATTCACTGGTGAATGCAAGGAGCTATCAGTCCATAGAGCTGAAATCGGTCCTATCTTTTCACAAGCCAACGACTTTCTTTGGTCCAGCGTCTGCCTGCTTGATGTCAGCCCATCACGCCAATACTACACGAGGAATTTACCATGCTTCTGCTAACAGAAATATTTAAATCTTTTGCTCTAAAGCGCTGCACTGGGCATGGCTTTGCCAGAAGCAGCCACGAAGAGCAGGACGAAAATTATTCCAGTCAAAAGCATTTACCACACAAAACCACAGCTAATATCTGAAGAACAGATGACATGCGTTCACCATAAGTCTGATCAACGCTAAAATCACTTCAGCAGCTAAGGAGAAAGTACCACCTATTCATACGGTTTTGGCACAAGTTTTCTTGGGAGAAAGGCTTATCTAACTCCCTCAGCTGAGACACGCCATAAAGCACCATGAAACAAGGCAGAAACAAATAGCAGCAACAACTACTTTGTTAGGATTTCCCCGTAACAAGAGGTAAAAATCAGAATGTGATTTCCTTGAAAATTACACTACCTGCTCCTTAGCATGCAACAGAGAAGCCAGCAGGGCCCAATCCCGCAACGTCTTCAGCAAGTCCTGCGAATGCCCCACATCCTCAGCTCTCATCGACTACAGCACACACTGACAGAGCTCTCTAAGAGGAGGTGTTCGGCATCTCATTAGTCCTGGCCTTTATTTTGGGGAGACGCACAGCCCTCCACCAACTACCTGCGCTCCGCACTGCCTGGGGAAACAGATTCCTTCAACGAGAAAAAGAAATCGAGCCGTTCATGGTGCAAAATTGAAAATGTTTCCCTCCTACCATGCCGGCTTGGTCCTTGTTATTTCACTCATCATGAAGAAAATAACTCACGTGGACTCTGTGCAGAGACAATACTGAAACGGTTGCAAGACAGATTCCTACTGCAAACTCAGCCCAAGTTCTCCAAAGGTTTTTTCCCATGCTCCACGATGCCGTTAAATCAGAGTCCTTGAATTAGTTAACCTAGCAGTTAGTCTGCACTTTCAGACAGAATAAATCATTATTCAGGGAACTACAACCGTCAGTATTTACAATTCTGCCCCGAATCAAATTAAACTCCAATTTCCAAACCTGTCCAATCTTACGACTGCCTTAATTTATCAGCCGATCATAAAAAAAAAAAAAAAAAAAAAAAAGAAAAAAAAGAGAGAGAAGTCGCATGAACCGGGAGGCCTGCGAGCTCAGCTGGCAAGAAAGTCAGCTGGAGGCACTGCCGGTGCCATTCGGCCAGCGGGATACAGCTCTCGGAATAATTTCATGGGGAGCTGGTAGCAAAAAGTCTCTACCTTGGAGTTTTTACCTCGGCTCCGCTCCTGCGGCGTCGATCCTCTATCCACCCCCCGAGCACCACCGAGCACCTCCCGGCCCGGGATACCTCGGAGAAAGGCCAAAAAGCACCCAAAACGAGCAAGAAGGGGCCGCGGAGGCTTCAAACTTTCCCTGATTGACGGCTGCTCGCAGCCCAACCGAGGGGAGAGGAGCGGGGAGGGGGCTCGGGGGCGGGCAGCGCTGGGCGGCGGGGGGCGCAGCGCCGCGGGCATTGCGCGGCTCGGCCCCGCCAGGTGCTGCCCCTGGCCCCCCCCCCTCCCCCCCCCCCGCATTTTTTTCCCGGAGCAGCGGAGACCCCCGCCCGTTCGGCAGGAGGTTTAGCATCCTCCAGCCTTGCCGGGGACCCCTTCCCGTAGGGGCCCCGCAGTCCGCCTCGGTTTTGGGGTTCTCCCCGACGCGGGGTGCTGACCCCAAAGCCTGCCCCCCCCGCCCCCCCCTCCCGCGCTGTAACTCCGTTTGAACGCATGGCAAAGTGCTTCGGGGCGCTCGGGAACCGTAAAAACGCTCAGGAGGTTCTCCGGCAAAACCTAAGGGAAATAAAATAACCCACCGCCCCCAATGGAATAAACAACCCCAAACAAGCAAACAACCAGAAAGTAGCAGCAACCCGAGCGCTCGGCCACACTGGGCTCCTATCCCGCGCCTCGCATCCCATCTCCCCGTGTGCTCGCTACCTACCGCTCCAATCCCATTTTCTCCGCATTTGCCCAATTCGCAGCTCGTCCCACCCTTGGAAATGACAAAGTGATCGCAACGAGGAGCGGACTAAGAATAATAATAAAAAAAAAAAAAAAGTCCCTGCCCTTCCCGGCCGGGGTTAAAAAGGAGAAGTAACGACATGCAAACGGCAGGCAAATGGGAAGGGACAAAAAGAGCGGCGGCGATAATAAACAAGACAAAGGGGAGCCTCGGAGCACCCGAGCAGGAGTTGGAGGCAGGGGATGGGGAACTTCGGCGGGGGGTAGGAGGAAGCCGGGACCACGAAGAAGGAGCCCGAGAGCCGTCGCATCTCCCGGCCCCGCCGAAGCGCCCCCGAGCCGCGGGACGAGACAAAAAGGAGCCCCCCGGGGGCGAGGGGGGGGTCCCGCGGCGGGGACCTGCGGCCGCCCGGTGGGAAGTCGGGGAATGGGGAGCGGGGTTTGACAGGGGGGCTTGTCCACACCCCCCACACCCTTCCCATTCCCTGGGTCATCTAAAGCAGCCCCAAGTGGGAATTAAAACAAAAAAACAAAAAACAAAAAAAAAAGAAGGAGAAAGAAGAAGGAGAAAGAAGAAGAAGGAGAAAGAAGAAGAAGGAAAAAGAGAAAGAAAAAGGAGAAAAATAGAAGGGAAAAAAATAGAAGGAAAAAGATATAGGAGAAGGGAAAAATAGAAGGAAAAATAGATGGAAAAGAAATAGAAGAAGGAGAAAGAATAGAAGAGGGGAAAAGAACAGAAGAGGGGAAAAGAACAGAAGAGAGGAAAAGAATAGAAGAGGGGAGAAGAAATAGAATAAGGTAAGAGAAGAAAAAAGAAATAGAAGAAGGAAAAGAATAGAGGGGGAAAATAGAAGGAAAAAACAGAAGAAGGAAAAAAAGAAGAGGGAAAGCAGGGGCTGAGGAGAGAGGGAGAGGATACTTACTCGGTGCAGAGGCGACGAAACTGAGCCTCTCTTTTTTTTTTTTTTTGCCGGTGCAAAGAGGGAGAAAGGGCGACGCGCACATGCACGGCGCGCCCGCGCCCCGCTCGCTCACACGCGCGCTCGGAGCAGCGCCGCTGCTGGGGGCTGCGGGGGCTGCGCGGGGCTGCGCGGGGGAGTGTGCGGGGCCGTGCGGGGCTGCGCGGGGCTGTGCGGGAGCGTGCGAGCGTGCGGCGCCGTGTGCGCGGCGAGTGTGCGGGAGCGTGGCGGGGCAGGGCTGGGCAGGGCTGGGGCTGGGCTGGGGCTTGGGGCAGGGCTGGGGCTGGCCGAGCCGAGCCGAGCCTGGCCAAGCCGAGCCGCGCCGCGCCGAGCCGGGCGCTCCGCACCGCCCCAAGATTTACTTTAAGACACAGCTGAAGGAAACAGGAAGACCCGACGTCACGCTCCGAGTGACGTGGGCCCGGCCCGGCGCCCAATCGGCAGGCTCCTTGGGCCGGGGGGGGGCCGGCGAGAATTTGGCAGGAGCCGGGGGAGGGCTCCGGGGGGGCCCCGACACCGCCCCGGTCCCCCCCCGCCGGCCGGCGGCGTGGGGCGCGCACCTGCGTGGGGCCGAAAACTTCGCCCGAAGTCGGCCCCGGGGGCGAGGGGGCGAGGGGGGGGGGGCGAGGGGGGGCTCCGTGGGGGATGCCCGGGGGTGTCCGGGGGTGCTGCGTGTGCGCGGGGGGGTCCACGCGTGTTTCCAAGCGTCCCCGCGCCCCGCCGCGCTTGTGCCGCGCGTGGGGCAGCGCGATGGGGAGCGGGGCGCTCCGAAAGTTTGGGGCAAGTGGCGGCCACCCCGAGGCGGCTGCCAGCCGGCTCCCGCTTTAAAATCGATAGGGGGAAAATTAAATTCTTCTTCTTATCGGCTCTCAGCGGCAAAAAGGAAGGATGCTCCCGGCCGGGCCGGCGGCGCAGCGCCGCGGTGTGCGAGCAGGGAGCGCCCGGCTGCTGCCGCTGCGGAGCCGAAATTTGGCCCGGGGAGCGAGGGCAGGCACCGCACCCGCGGCTCCTGTTGGCTTCCCCCCCCCCCGGCAGCCCCCCGACCGCTTTTCCCCATCTGGGGCTCCGGAGCGGAGCCCCCCGGCCGGCCTCACGCGTGGGTGCGCGCAGGGTGCCGGCACCCCCTGTGCCTGCCCCGGGCACGGGCACCCGACGGCTGCAGGAATTTGGGACCCCAAAGCTGCCCCCCAGCCGGGACCAGGCTCCCTCTGCCCCAGCGGGACCGGGGTCACGCATGGGGCCGCAATTCCCCGGGACAGGCTGCGGGGGGGTGATTTTAGGGGCCACCTTTAGGAAAAAGGGGTGCTGAGCCCCTGCCTGGGTCCCCGCGCGTCCATCGCGCCTTGCCAGGTGCCAAATTCAGGCTCCCCTTGTAGCCCTAAGTGCTGCAGGGGCTGCGGAACAAGGGTGCAGAAGTGTGCCTGGACGCGGGGGGAGATAGGCTAAATCTGGCGGGTGAGTGACTCTCCTGAATTCTTTCCTTTTTTTTTTTTTTTTTTAAAGGACACTGGGATTTGTGCAGAGGTGAAGCTGAATGGTGCAAACTCAGATATATAATAACTAACTGCCTCTGCCAGTGGGCTCGTCACCACTGGGGCTCAACTTCGCTTCAACCACCACTGGTTTGCTCGAGGCGGAGGAAAGAGAAACTGAGGCACTGCGGGTGCAGCGGCGTCCCCACGGTCAAGCAGACTGGGTCTCTTGCACGCCCCCTTCCACCTGGATGCCCACAGACCCTATGTCTCTTTCCATCCCAGAGGACAGGCAGCCTTTTAAGGAACTCAAGCTGATGTTTCGAAGCCCAGCAGTAAAATTAGTCTCCCACCCACCGGAATCATAGACCTGGTGATGGGGCAGGCTCCTGGTGCTGCGGGTGGGTGCACAACTGGTGGCCCCTTGCTGCCCCACAGCCCCCCAACCAACTGCATGTGGGGTCCCAGCAGTGAGCTGAGGTCCCATGTCCCTTGACAAGTGATAGTTCTCAAGTAGCCTCCCATAATGTCTGTTTCCTGAATTTTGAACCTCTCCCCCCAAATTAATTCACATTAACAAAGTTTGGATCCATAGTCAGGGGGTGCGGGCTCTCTTCTCCTACCCCACTGCCACCAACTAACGCTTGGTGTGTCTCCAGCTTCAGACCCAAATACTGCATTTCCTCCAGATACTGGGGTCATCAGGTCTATGTTCAGCCAGCTGTGAGCTTGGCCCATCAGAAATAAATCCTCCTTCAAATTTTGGTACCTCTGACTAGAAAACGTTCACTGCAAGCTGACAGTTTTCTCTGTGTGTATTTCTTTCTTCAAGGGGAAAAAGCAGATGCAAGAAACTTGGGAAAACTTTTGAAATGTGTCCATGGCCATGGGTGATTCCTCTGTCCCTTTGCAGCACGACAAGAAAATTGGAAGTGACAAGGGTTTATTGTTGGGACTGCCTTTTCTTTGATCATTTTCCTTGCTCTGTCTGCTCACAGCAAATGAAGTAAAGAGCTGTGAATACATAGCAGGTTTTCTTTTCTTTTTTTCCTTTTTTTTTCTTTTTTTTTTTTTTCTTCCTAAGGGGTGGGGAAGGTCCAAGCACTTTCATGTGCAAAACAAACAAAAAAACAAACAAACCCACAACAACAAAGGCATGATTCTTCTCTTATTTGCACTGATGTTAATTCAAAATAACTCTACTGATATCAATAGATCATCATCAGCATGGTGTGTGAGAAAGTGGAGAACCTTTCCTCAGCTCCCTTCATCCTGGCTCCTCCTTCCAGAAAGGAAACCTTTGGAGGAAAATGCCTTTAACCTGGAGAGTAAATGAAGAAGCTGGTATTGATGGAAACAGAATTGTTTAAAAAAAAAAAAAAAAAAAAAAAAAAAAAAAAAAAGGAAAGAAAAAGAAAAGAAAACCTCCAGAGAAGAGAAAGTGAACTAAACTAATCCTATTAAACGTGGTAGCATGTTTCTGTGCAGTGCGCTGAGAGATTAAGCACAGGAAAAGGGATAAGTGCTGCTTCAGTTTCACTAAACTAATGTGACAACTTGTCATTGGAAATCTTTACAGCTTGTTAGCAGATGACTAGCTGATTCAGATATGTTTTCTACCATTTCCTTTGTGTCTGGGGGTGGTGTTTTTTCTTTCCTGTTCCTTTCTTATCCATACTGCTCTATTCTGCTTTTTAATCCTTCATGTCTCCTTCAAGTCAAAACATTTAACTTGCTTTAATCAATATTTTGTTTTGAAGATGTCCCTTGACCTTTCGTTTGTGCAAATTAACCTTCAAGGGCACCTCATTCATTCATTAACCTCAGTGGGATGCCGTATCCCTCGGACATGGCATTTTAGGATGCATAAAACATTTATGAACATTTAGAGATACTGTAGTGAATGACTGTAATGCTGCTGCTAATACTACTACTTCTACTAATATATTTGCTCTTTTCCTTTCCTTTCCTTTCCTTTCCTTTCCTTTCCTTTCCTTTCCTTTCCTTTCCTTTCCTTTCCTTTCCTTTCCTTTCCTTTCCTTTCCTTTCCTTTCCTTTCCTTTCCTTTCCTTTCCTTTCCTTTCCTTTCCTTTCCTTTCCTTTCCTTTCCTTTCCTTTCCTTTCCTTTCCTTTCCTTTCCTTTCCTTTCCTTTCCTTTCCTTTCCTTTCCTTTCCTTTCCTTTCCTTTCCTTTCCTTTCCTTTCCTTTCCTTTCCTTTCCTTTCCTTTCCTTTCCTTTCCTTTCCTTTCCTTTCCTTTCCTTTCCTTTCCTTTCCTTTCCTTTCCTTTCCTTTCCTTTCCTTTCCTTTCCTCTCCTCTCCTCCCCTCTCCTCCCCTCTCTCCTCTCCTCTCCTCTCCTCTCCTCTCCTCTCCTCTCCTCTCCTCTCCTCTCCTCTCCTCTCCTCTCCTCTCCTCTCCTCTCCTCTCCTCTCCTCTCCTCTCCTCTCCTCTCCTCTCCTCTCCTCTCCTCTCCTCTCCTCTCCTCTCCTCTCCTCTCCTCCTCTCCTCCTCTCCCTTGGCTCTCCCCCCCACCAAAGGCATGATTGTTGAGTAAATGGAAAAAAACATTTTACAACATTAAAGGAAGACTGTTTAGAAAAGGAAGGCCCTGCTGAGGTGTAGAGGAAGCCTGTTTATTAACACTGGACACCTCTTATCTCAGGCAGCTCCAGATGGATGTCCCCTTGGCAATTCCCACTCTGTGCCAAGTGGGGTTAAGCAGGGTAACCACCTTGATGTGGGCTGGTGATCACCAGGGGATCATCGGCTCCTTCAGAGAGAAATTTTAGCAGAAACCTGGGGTGGGGGAGGGAGAGCCATCAGGCCCCAGCATAAAAAGCTTGCACGTGGCCAGATTTACCTTTTGTGGCTGTAAATTGCTTGCTGCCTGGGACAGAGCCAGGTTTTGATTGAGAGATAAAGTAGTTCAAATCTGTCAATAATTAACTGTCACTCAATTAAGGGTTTCTTAACAAATTAGCACTTGGTAGCACCTAAGGTGCAGGTTTTTTCATGGGAAAAGGCTGACGGAGTGACATTGGCCATTAAGCCTGCCTGCCCACCGAGTATCACCTAATGTCCTGCTCAGTTTTAACACCACTGTGCAAATCTGGGGAACTGGTTCCCAAACCCTGCTTCTGCCAGGTTGCTTTTAAGATTAACCATTTGTGCCTTTCCAGGAGAGGCAATGCAGGATGGGGATGCATATAAGGGTGATAGAGGTAGCTTTGATGCCCCTTTGGTAGCAGACATTTTGCCGGTTCCCTTTCATCCCCTTCTGAACCAGCAACACTGTGGGCATGTCATCCCCCTCTTTGCCTTCACTGTCCCTTCAGAAATCATAAGTGAATGCGGTCTGGGCGACGTGATGCTGGACAAGAGTTTAAAAACAACATATAAGATGCTCTCCAGGTGGTTCTTCTTGAACAGAGACCTTGAGGATGCACACTTGTCTTGTGCCAAACCTCATCCCAATGCAGCTTTCTTCCTATTAATCACATCAGAAGAACTGCCAGAGAGTGACCGCTCTCAGCCCGTGCCACCCTACCGCGGCTCAAAGATCTCAACTGTTTTAGCAGCCTCCATGGGGAGGGGTTAGAAGCACATAAAAAGTACCGTGGGCTGCCCTGTCTGTCCTAGCAGTGGTGGTAAAAGTCTTAAGAAGTTTAAAGTCGTAAAGCAGGAGAAGAGGAAGCGTGTTTGGTAGTGTAAAACCCTACTCTACCCCGCTGAATAATCAAATCTGGTATCGAACAGGAAACGTCGTTTAATTTTATAGACTTACTTTCTTTTGGTTGGTTGGTGTTTTTAAGAGAGGGGAAGATATTTCTGTAGAGGGATTTTAACCCGGGGAAAATGATTTTGATGATTTTTGTGTGTGTGTGTGCTGAATTAATTTATTTTTACATTATACAGCCACAGCTTAAAGGAGCCATCTTCTCTAATAAAAATCGTTCCTGGTATTTTCAGGGTGCATATTATCTGTCACCACTAAGGACACAGTCCTGCCAGGCACTGAGGGACAATTTTTTCCAGGACATAGGTGCACCTAATAACAATTTAAAACAATCTCAACGGCTACACTGTGAATTTTAAGAGCGCAGGTGGCTGGATATGTTGTAAAGTCCTGAAAAAGCCAATGGGTTTAGGAGCCTAGAGCAGAACATAGGGTGAGTGTAGGTGTATGCAGCTCGTCCAGCTCAGGAGATGTGCTCCTTGGTGCTTCAGTGCCATCTCCGTGCCAGGGCAGCCCCTCAGCAGAGGACTGGGGTAGCTGGGGGTCTGCCAGGAGCCAGGACATGTGCTTTCTCCATGCCTACTGGCTCCAGCAGAAATCCACTCGGTACTGCTTTCTTTGCGAGATGTCCTCATGGTGGTGTCAGTTCCCATCTTTCATAGGACAGCCTACAAGCGAGGGTGTCTAGCCTAAGGGCGGGAAATTTGCCTTTAACACTTTCCTCATCCTAAAGCCAGGCAAAATCGAGGCTCTCTTCTCCCACAAAAAGTGCCCCAGCCACCGGGCTGTGAGATGGGATGATCCTTTCCCCTCCTTTTTGGGGTTTCGCCCTGCTGCAGCAAGGAACCAGATTATCACAGGGCTGAAACAAGAAAGGAGTGAGCCTGAGTTTGTGAAAGGTGAATGAACCAGGGGGAGGAGCTGTGCTCTGCACCCAGGATTACATACTTTACCAGGGGAGGACACGGGAGTCCCTTAGTCCAGGTGATGTGCACGCCCCTGGGGCATGGTCTTGGTGGTGCCCCTCTGCCAGCAGCCTGGGGTCCGCTCTTCTGGGCTGCACAGCTTCCCTGCAGTGGGTGGAGGATGTCACAGCAGCGAGTACGAGGGCACTAACTTCTCCTGCGGGTATTAGCCTCGAGTAGCTGAGCCAGAAGTACCTGCATCACGTAAACTATTAATCCTGGGGTGTCCTGTGCTGCCTCTGGAGTTACTGGGAGTTACCAACGGCTCGCACTCTGCAGCAGCAGGGCGAAAATAATGTAGGTGCCTTTTTCTGGAAAGGAAATACATCCTTGACATAAAGGTCAAATGACATTTATAACAACATTAATAATTTCAGAGCATTGTGCTATTGGATTCTAGGAATGATTAGACCTACTTGGCAATGCTATTCAGTTGCTTTTGCAAGAGAAATACACTGTTTACCTCCTGAGAGATTCATAAGGAAAAAAAAAAACAATCTATATCAATGAGTAAGATATTTTCCTTACCAGAGATATTGATTTAAATATTGACCTCACTGCAAGAGGGCTATTTCACTCTGTGCTTCAGATACTCATTGTCAAGTGACATGTGTTTTATGTACTAATAAAAATGCGATTTCTGGCACAGTCATCTTATCTGCATGGTTCTGACTTTCTGAATTCTGCCCGTCTGAAGCAGTTGCCCTTTCTAAAACCGAGGACTTATTTTCTTCCGAGTGTCAATGCGCTTCGCTCGATGTGAATTCCCTTCAGCCGGGACCCAAACAAACAAACGTTAAAAATCGCACACAGCCCCTTTGTCCTGCCCGCCCATCTTCCTTTCAGTCTTTCAGCAAGGGGTTTAGGCTCTGCAAGACAGAAGTTTCTTTATTTAGCAACAGAAAAGGTGCCGCCGCAGAACCTGTTACAGCTTGTCAGGGGCGCAGCCGGGCCAGGGACTGCCTTTTTCTGACGCGGTTATACAGCGGCTTTCCTGATGGCTTGCTGACCCCCATAGGGCCTGGTGACAGTCATAAATGCAGCAACAGCTCGTGGCACCGAGCAGCAGCCCACCAGACGTGTCAGCTCCCCCTTGGGCAAAGTGCCAACCCGGGAGAAAAAAATAAGTGAGGAACACCCCACACCATCCCCATCCCCATTGCCATCGCCATCCCCATGGCCATCCCCATCCCCATCCCCATCCCCATCCCCATCCTCATCCCCATCCCATCACCCCCAGCTTGCAGACTTGGCAATTTATGGCATTGGAGCCGTGTATCCACAATGCAGCAGACACTGATGCTGCAGAGCTCCTTAGAGTACCTGGAGGAGCCCCGGGTGCAGAATTGGATGCACAGTCCCACAGGACTGGGAGCACCAGGTGATGGACAACAACTGTATCACTTGTGGTCCTTCCAGCCTCCCCCTACAGACCAGCAGGATGGGATTGAAGTGCGAGGAGGTGCCAGTACTTGCACGTCAGCTCTTCGGCTTCTTCAGGAATCACCCCAGCTCTGTGCAAAAGGGATAACAAGAAAACAGAGTGGTTTTCAGAAGGGAAATGCACGCAGATTGCTTCTTGCCTGAAATTCCTGAGGTCAGCCGTGCCCATCATGTGCAGGCACTGGCAGTATCCCATTTGCAGCGGAGGACTGCCGGGGTCTGCATGCACGCAGACAGGCATTGCCAGGAAAAAGTCTCCCTGCAAGTCTCTCCCTTGGAAATGCTGAATTTTGGCCCACACCTACAGATCCAAGGCTCAGCTCTTGACCTGAGATGAAGAAAGAGGCTCCTGGAGGCATCCGCAGCCAAGAAGGGCAAACATCTCACGAGGAACTTGCCTTTTTCTTGGACCATAAAGTTTTCACTGAAATTTTGGGGTAAACATGTGCCAACTCTTTATTAACCCCAGCAGTGTAATTCCTCATCACAAAGCTGTGATTCAGAGGAAACAGCATAGCTAAAACAGCTCCAGAGTCCCAGCAAAAATGACAGTTTTCCTCAATCAGTTCCTTTTGTGACCTCAATCTGAACCTTAATCTGTTTTAGCAAAATTCTTTTTATTAGCCATTCATACTTAATCATACTGCTAATTTTCCTGTTTTTAAACTATCAATTTAAGGCTGCTTTTTCATGTAACTAATCAAGGCTGATGTATGTTATTTTGGCTATGATTTCTAATAATTATTCTTAAGAGTTTTTTAAGTCCATGTTTTCCGTAGCCGACTGTCAGACTTCTGCATAGGGGCAGAGTGGCTCGTTTCTGCTGCGCTGCACACACCAGTCTGCTTTCTTATCTGTAGTGAAAACAACCATTACAGGCATCGCAGGAGGAATCGGAGCCTCGTCTTCTTTTCCTCCCTTACACCAGCGGTTGCTTTTTGTTCATGTTATTATTGCAGCCGAGGGTCACTGGAGGGAAGAAGGGTTTTCAGGATCACGCTCCGTTTGAGATCTTTGGAATAAAACCACCAAACATATACTTGCAGCTGCCTGGCAAATATTGTCAACTGTTGTAGCTAGTGACTAGTGATTTTTCTTTGCCTACGATATTAAAGAACAGATTGTGTTACTGTACTTATCTCTACCTTTACAAACAAATACACCAGGAAAATATGTCAAGCAGAAGAAACCACGCTTGTTATCAAATGCTTAGCTACACTGGCTACAGGTTTTTGTACTTTTTGGCAAAAGCTTCAAAACACATTGTGGCTTGCTTAAGTGTTGAGTCCCTTGCAGTGTGGAGGGAGCTTTTTGTGCCTGCAGGACGCGCTCAGCTCTCTGCCGAACGCAGCAGCCTGCTGCTGGTGTTTGTTTGTATGGCTGTGGCACCGAGATCACAACCTCTTGTCCTCAGCATTGTACCCACAAGAGACACTTCATCCCCCCCAAAACTGATTAAAATCCCGGCGTGGCTATGATCTTGAAAGCCTGGCACTCTGGATTAGGTTTTCTGCTAAGTTTTTGGGGCTGATGGAGGACGGAGGGCTCGGGGTGCATGCAGTGGGATGGGTACAGTGGGGACACGTCCCCTGGCAGAGGTGGCACCCAGCAGTACCTGGGGACAAGCGTCACAGGCACTTGCCAGCCCAAACCTCTCCCTGTGTGCTCAATGGGACTTTGTCAAGTGAAACAGATTTCTTCACTGCAAGTGAGCTAAGGCTGACAGATAGGATTTTCTACCCTGGAGAGGGAGGAAAGCCAGAAACTCGATACCTTCCTGTTGTGTTTTTGTTTTTTGACTTTTTGTGTAAGACGCTCAGATGTCTTGGTAATGGGTTCCCATGCCAGATGGAAGGCTATGTCTGGAAGAGTAGATGAACAAAGACTCTTTGCAGTCTTCTTCCCTAATTAAAACCCTTTTTTCTCCTGTAAAAGTGCAATGTTTTCCCCACCAGACTGAAGCGATTGCCACGTACAATTGTTTAAAAAGCTACAGGTTAATTGTGTTATATGTATCTGTAGGAAAAAAAAAAAAAGGTATATGCAAAAATGGATGAAAGTGCTCAAATAGCTTGTTAATTAACTCAGCCCTGTATTTTGCACGGCTGGCATCAGAGGGAAGAATAATGCCTTTTCAACCCTAAACCTTCCCTCCCTCCCCATCCATTTTATCTCTTCTTGTCACTTCCTATTAGCCGATCATGACATCTTATCTTTGTCCTGAAGGGCGGGCCAGAAGACTACTTCGGCGTCTGTGTAAGTGACACTCCAAGGATTGGCCGCCGGCAGGTTCGGCAGCCCCGTCCCCCGCAGCCGTGGGATGTCATCCCGGTGACATGCCCGGAAAGCCCAGCTCGTCCCTCAGCTGTCCGGATCCAGCAGCATCTCCGTCATGCTGCACTTGGAGGCTGTCACTGGCAGGGGCTCGTGCTGCTCACTCAGGAACCCGTCTCTCTTCTGCTGAGGTCCCTGCTTTTATCTGCAACACAGAGCCCTTTGCATCAGTGGTGGTGGTGGTTTCTTCTGCAAGATGGGATTGGGACACAGGAAGAGTTGGTTGGAGGTCATGCAGGAGCCCATGGGGCATGGAAAGAAGCACTGCAGATATATTTATTTTTTCTGTGATTTCGAAAAGTCTTGGGCTGGTAGCTCTGGACACCAGCCCTGCACCCTTCTGGGGGAAGCAGTGCCTGGGAGAGCTCTGCAGCCTGGAGGTGTGGGGCCGAGCCTCACCCCACACCTGGCCCCACACCGGCCGCCCCATCCCAGAGCTCAGGACATGCAGCCAGAGTGCTCCCATCAGCCATGCCAGACATCATGGCTCGCACTGGAGGGACTCGCTGCCGGCACCCTAATTGCAGGCTAGCTCAGGTTTTGCTGTGGTGCTGGAGATTCCCCCAGGGAAGAGCCCCCCGCTCTGACCATTTACAGGGTAACGTTGGCAGGCATGAGTCATTTTCTTCTCCCTGTCTCTGGTTCTCCCCTCGCACACACACGCTCAGAAACGCAAGCACAAATCAACAAACTGGCAAATAAAATTTAAACGATGCTTTAATGCATTTTCGGGAACCTGGCAATTCATGACTTGTGCTTCTGAATGAGAGAAAAATTCGTGCGGGTTGCCCAGCAGCCCCCTTCTTCTGGCTGAGCGTACGGTTCTGATGATTTTTAATTTTTGCTGCTTTTTATTTCTATTTTTTTGCTGTAAAATATATCACAAAATGTATGGGCCACGTGCACATTGATACTGCAACGATGGCTTTTGCGTCTTCTGCTTTGTGTTGGAGTTTTTTAATGGGTTACCTTCGAGAGTGTTTTAATTAAGAAAATGATCAGTAAAAAAACACATCTTTGTCAATATAATAAAACAAGAAACTTGCAGACCAAGTGACAGGGTCACTGTCTGAGAAGTTGTTTCACCTTGCATTCCTTCCCTAATACTCCCTTTTATTGAGGTCCATTTTCTACGCATCAGAATAAATGCATGCAATGTGTATAGCCCCATTGTGTTGCACAGACTACATTATCACAATTCGCAGGAGTAAGTACTTGCAGGTTTGGTGTCCTTGGCTCTGAATTCTTCCGTGAAGCAACTTTCCCATGTGCTCTGAAATGGTCATTTCTGGGCTTTCAAAAAAAAAATAATAATGGAGCATCTGCTAAAAGAAAATTAAGGTGATCACCACGAAGGTGTGGGGTGCTTGAAAGAGTGTTGCCTCTGCAAGGCAAATGTGGTGCATTTGTGCTTGTATCACAAATGGTCCTGAGCAGCATCGTAGCTGAGTCATAGGCTCTGACTTAAGCAGGAAGGGATTTGATTTTCCCCTCTGCTCTGCTTTTCTCACTGTTTCTCCAGCACAATGCAAGAGACAGGCTTTGTCAAACTTGCAGCGTGCTGCCACGTCGAAATGAAGGAAGCAGGTAGAGGAAAACGCAGGTAGATTTGTGTATCGCTGCGGGTGCCTGGGGGAACATTTTGGATCCAAGGATCACGTCTGTGGGGCCAGAAGTGTGCCACAGGGATCTGCGGCTGTATGCTTCACGGCGAGGCCTCAGATTTTGCATTTTGTTAGATTTACGTTTGATGAGCGAGCAGAGGTTGAATAATTTATGGTGGTGACCACTTAGATACCATATGTCGTGTGTTTTTTTAAAGCAGTGTGTCTTCTATGCACAAAAGGGAACAGACTCTTTGAGCCAAACTTTCTTCATTTCATTTAAGAAAAGGGAGCTTAAAAACTTGAAGGGACCCCGCTCTACACACTTCTCACCTGTACTAACCTTGAACAGTGGTAAAGTGTAATGAAAACTTATTTCTGTCCATTATTTAAAAATGTGTATTTATATAAAAAACTGCTTCCTCCCCATCCAGCAGAATTTAAATGGTGGTCTTGGTGTCACAGGCAATTTTTTTGTAGGTGGTTAACACTGTTGTCTCTGGGACACTGCGTTGGAAATACTCTATTCTTTATTTTATTTTGCTGTGAGAAAAATGAAATACTCTCATAGTGGGACTTCACATGTCCCTTTAAGTCTTAAAATATGTTAATTTTACATGCCAAAGTCTTAAGAAGTGTTTGACTGCCCATGGCTTTTGTGTGCATCTCCAGATGGCAGATGCCATTTTGTGTTTCACATTAATTGAGTAAATTTCCTTGCTCTTTGTACATATTGCAGAGGAAGCCATTCTCTGCTTTCAATAGGACAGAACAGCTCTTTGGCATCAAACCCTTCTGGTCTGGTGGTACTAAAACTGTTTTAAGGTGGAATTCTGAGAACAAGCTGTTGGCAGTGCAGATTTCTCCTATTGTAGATGAAAATGAGACATTTAACTGTTGTCTTAGAAATATCTTGAGGGTTTTTCCTGGTGAATTGTGAAACAAACCACTTAGGATAACCTCACAGGCTGAAGACATAAAAACATAGGCTTTTTGAATATTCATTTAGCTGAAGGGGAAAAAAATAAATCTTTTATCTCGGAGAGCATCATTTTTCATTCACTTTCTTGCCTGTTATATTTTGCCCCTCTCATTTTCCAGATCTTAAAAAAAAAAAAAAAAAAAAAGTCTTAGGACTTTTAAAATGTTTTACATTGTGCAAGCATTAGTACATTGGTAGCAATTTGCCATGATGTTTTTTTGGGGCACAAATGGTGAAAGAGGAGTGATGGGGCCACTGCAAGAAACACCTGAGGTGCGAGGCAAGCTCAGGGCATGGGGACGGGGTGCAGCGGGTGCCACCGCAGCTGCTTCTGCCACCGCAGTGTGGTCACAGTCGAAAAACTTCCAGGCAGAATCATATCCATGGCAGGTGAGGGGGGAGAAAGGGGACAGGGTGAAAATAAAGTTTGTGTAAGGGAGCGTGTGGGAATTTTTCCACTGATGTCAATGGAGTGAGGATTTCCCCTGCGTGCTAACTTCTTAATAGGAAACATAACACTTCTGTCAAAAACATCTTCAGCTGATATGAGGGCATGTTGAGGTTGAAAGCAGTGGATAAAAAGGCATAGTAGTTGTATAGCTAAACATGCCCTGAGTCTAGATGAGTTTCTATTCGGAGATTATATATTTATAAAATCTTGGTGTTTGGGAGAAGGAGAATTCATGCACAGCAATGCTTTAGAAAAGGCTCAATGTACTGAACACTGAGATAAAATGAGTCCAGCAATGAGGTTTTAAAAAACACATTTACATTTTCCTGTGTGCTCACCCTTCCAAACTCCCTGTAGAAGGGAAGCAAAACAAATCTCCTGTCTGTTTGAAAAACAATACAGAAGACAGAAGTTAATGCTCATCAAAGGAACCAAGATTATATGTCACATTATTAATCAGATTTTTATCATCATAAGTGGTGTCCAGATATAGTTGAAGTGGGCAGTGTACATAATAACATAATTATGGGTGTTATAGTGACGTAGCAGCAGCAGGAGCTCGGCTCCTGACTCCTTTGTTTTCCATTCACACCCACCATGATCTACAGCTATATTTAGTTGTTTTTCACAGTGCTACCTAACACTGTCATCCCAAGTATTTTTTTAAGTAAAAAAAAAATAAAGATAAGACCGTATTGATTTTCCATGGAAGCCTGAACACTGGAATCTTTTCTTGCAGACGATAATTCAAACTGAGGGGACGGTCTTTGTGTTGTTGTTGTTGGTTTGGTTTTTCTTTTGATTTTGTAAATTATTGTCATCTTTTGTGTGTGGAAGGCAATCGCAGCTGGGGCAGCGCGGCAGCTGGTGGGAACCATCCCGGTTCCACCGCCTTCTGTGGGCTGGGGCTGTCTGCGTCGGCTGAGGAGCCGCTCCAGACAATTTCAGGCAAGCTCGCGGAGCATGAAAGAACTGAGATTATTGTGTAACTAAGTGGCGTTTGGGGATTTAAATAAAGGAAGTTTTGACTGCTGAATTGCCGTACTTTAACGATTCTCGGTCTATCATTTTTGGCACGGCTTGCTTGCAGCCCCAAAGACACCTGAGGAATGCCCGTGTGCTTCTCAGGTAGCGCCGGCGGAGTGAAGGGCAGCAAAGCTCCCTGTGTTCTGCCTACACCCCACTGTAACCAGAGTCCCTTGCCGAAACAGCGAGGCTTTTTTGTGCTCCCCAAAGAAAAGACGTCGCTTTCAAAATATGGCTTTTGTGGTAAGATACACCTGCTGTGGTAAACTAATTATTGGTATGCAGGGTTGCATGACACCTGTGGGCATTTTACTTTGGCTCACAACGAGAAGAAAAAAAGAGGTTTAATGCCTCATGGAGCACCAATTTTTTCCATCTATGTCCTTGTTATCACAGAACTGGCTCCCGAATTAGAGCAAAGGATTTGTCAAACAACACCAAATCAAGTACATCGCAAGTGAAGCTTGCAACGCGAACATCAGAAATGTCCTCTGCGTTTAGCAGCACAGGAAAGCGTGATGCTATTATAAAGAAAAAAATGCTCTCAGGAGTCCCAGACTAGATGAAGCTACAAGTCTAAGCCCTGGAAGGATGTTGCTTGCCAGCTTTACAATAGGTTTATTCAGCAGGAGTCAGCAGGGTTGCCTATCTGTGTTCCTATAGTCAAAGCTCATTCATTCTGTGCAACATAGGTCAGCTCTGGTGCAACTATTGATATCTGTAGAGCACTTGCCCTACTGCTGTGATTTAAAAAAAAACCATCAGCGCTGTAGTTACAAAGCATAACTGGACTCCTCTTTGTTGTATGCATTGCAACATCACAGCTCCCTCTTTCTTTAGCTGAGTACATACTACATCTTACCTGAAGCAGCACGAACACGTGAACAAAGATGGAGAGGGGGCTGTGTAGGAAGAGCTCTCAGAAGATATTCCCTTCTCCCCAAATAACTTGTTGTTGTTGTTGTTGTTAACATTTTAACGGCAGACAGACAAATCTCTCCTCAGTCTCAACCTAATCCTTTGCTTAAATTCAGTGACACCACACTGGGGATCCAGTTCATTCACTATTTAATTAATTTTAAGTGGCTCCAGAATAAATAAAACATTGTCTGTCCTTGCCTTCTCCTGGAACTACTTAGATCACATCCACTCTATGTAGGCAAGTGGTGGCAATATATCACCAAGTCACTGTGTGGACACTTAGGAATATTTTGGAACTGGTTACAGTGGTCCACTGCAGTTTTTCAGAAAGAGACAAGTGATGCCACGGGGAGACACCTGACTTGGGGCTGCCAATGTGCAAGACAAGAGGCTCACCTATAGTCAGCCACGTGGAAGACAACTCATACATTGAATAACACTAGCACAAACAACTGATCTTTGTCTACTGCCAAGACAAGCACTTCTGCTAATGAGATCAATGCAGTCTTCCATATCTAATAAGGCTTATGCTCAGTTTGATGAAGGTGAAGACAGAAATTCCTAAAAATCCCAATGTGATGAGCCGTATTCAAGCAGAACTCCCTTTTGCCTCATTGGGCAGTGCAAAAGGCTTAGAGAATAAGACAAGGGAATAGGAACTTGTACAGAGACATCCTCTTACTCTTTGCATGGCATATGGCAGACCATTGCCTCAGTTTCCCTAACCTCATAGCACTGCTTTCTTTCCTGTAAAAACAAGTTGTCTGGCTGAATTCAGAAGTATGAATGAGGTTCTCGTAAGCCACAAGAGTTAAAGCCAGAGAAATGCCTATAAACATGTAAATGAGAGTTTTGCTTTATTCTGAGAAGGGCTGAAACTTTTCTCAGGAGACTTGCTCTGACTTCAGGACTGGTTTCAGTAAGTACCCTTAGCAGTGCAAAATGGAAGTACATGAATACATGAACTGGAAGATGCACATGCAACTCTTGCCACTCCCCAAATACCTTTCCCAGCTCTGAATGCAACGCAGATTTTAATCATGGAGCAACAGATGATTGATGGATGATTAATAGCTAATTTGCGAGATTCATTTAACTTCATTTTACTTATACACCGTATGTAGAATTAGTTAAGGCTTGTACAGGAAAGGAAGTGATGAGCCATTGTTCCCATTAAATTATAATGACAGCCTTCCTCATCACTGTATATTTATTATGTAAGAAAAGGAAATGTCTAGTAAAAATCTGTATAGGTTAATAACACCTTCATAATATAGTCCCTCTTTTCTATTGACTTGAATAGCCCTCCTACTGACTTTTACTGGATTATTAGAGTTAATTACATCAATTGCAATATAATTGATTCTTAAATACTATGTAGGAACCTCATACAATTATGGAAAAACAAAAGTCATCTAGACATCTCCGATCAGAAAAGATTTGGAATTCCTGCACATTTAATTCCTGATAATCACCAGTCAGTTTGGACATTAAGATTGCAGGGTTTCTTGTTTTCTTTCTGTTAGGTTTTGACAGAATTGATAGTTTTACAACATTTAACTCAGTGTGCATGGAAATATAAGATTAAAGAGACGAATGTAATTTGCTAAAATTGTTACTTCATCTCCTAAAAGTGAAATGTATTACCTGCCTGTCTATATTAAAATACAACTTGTGCTCATACATGCATGCTCAAGAGGAAAAAAAACTCAGAAATATGTATTTATCATTCAAGGTTGAAGTCCTTTATCCACAGGTGCATGAATTCCTACAGATCTTGCTCACTAGAGTCACCAAGGGCCTTCAATGAAATGACATGAAGCAGAGCTGAACACTGATCTCCAGAGGGTAGACGATCTGTGCATTATTTCACTGAGTAACTTTGACATAAAAACAGTTTCTAAAGGATGGTTCTGTGTTCCAGATAAAGATTACAGATCATTCAAAAGAAGGTGCTTCAAGATAAACCCTCCGAGGCATGCCACAACATTATTAAGCAGCCATTCAGCTTTAAAGCAGGCCAGACACAACGTTCTTTGTGATTCTGTTCTTGGTCAGAGTCCCCTGTGGTACCTGTGTAGATGTCAGTAAATTATTAGTATTTTTTTTTAAAGCCAGCTTTGTTACTGTTCTCCAATGGCTTCCTAGGAGGCATGCGGTGTTTTTTAAGATTGGATTTGCTTTGTGTGTTTGGATAGATTGTGGAGTTCAGGTCTTCACAAGGTAAATTCAACACTCTAAGTTGCTCAAGCCAGTCCAGTTGGTGTGGGGATATCACTTCAGAGTTCCAGCTGAGCAGTATGTGAAAGTTATTATTATGTGAAATAATAACTCCTGTTATAGTTATTATTTTTAGTATTATTATTAATATTTTTGCTTTACAGCTTAATGCATACACTTAACTACAGTGCAGCAGCTGGCTATCAAAGGCTTCCCTGAGGAAAAATTAAGCACTTAAAGCAATAAATTATGAAAAGACTACGTCTGAGGGCACCATCCACCTTGTTCTCACACCCGCTCTAAGTGTTAAATAAATCATAACATCCTGTTCATCGTGCCGTCAGTAGGGGTTAAATAAGTCACTGTAAATGAGATCCAAATCATAGGACTTAGCTGGCTTCCAAGTTTTTTGTTTGCAAGGAGAAACAGCTCCAGGCCTTTGATAGTCCGGGTCTTTAAGGAAAGCCTTTTTTCCATTCCAACTACTTCCTGTTAATGTGGAAATGAGAGGAAATGAACATGAAGCAGACGGATGGGCCCACCCTTTTCCAGTCGTGTGCCTAATTTGTCAGGTGTAATATTGGCACCTGGAGGCTTGTTTTGGCTCCTATTACATCCTTGCTGGGGAAATATCAAAATACTTGTAGCTAACGGCATAGGACTTCAAAGCATTTTTGTTACAGGGAGAAAGAAGAAAGGATGCCGTCACTACACTACGCAGAGCTGAATGGCCTGATTTGTTTGCTAAATGTAAGGATTATAAACAACGATGAATGCAGAAAGAAGGGACAAACTGTGTGAAATTCTAATCAAAACCTAGCTTATGACTGCTACAGTGGAAGACCCTGTAGCATGGCCTCTTAGAAAACGCATGCCTTGAGTGTGTTCTTCATAATTCAGAGTTTTCCTATGCAATGCCCCATTCCTGAGGACTTGTCAGCATGTATGTGTATTTCAGTAGGAGGTGCAAGTGCTTTGTGGTTAAACTATTTATGGCCTTTGAGTTAAGGAGGTGGTAAAGCTGTTAAGCACTAGATCTTGGATCAAAATCTGCCAACCTAAGGTGGCAGTGCCTGCTTGGCGTCTCTACTTCATGCTGAACACCCAGTCATCCTTTCTCCTGTGGGACCCTTCTTGGATTAACAGGGATGAGTAAGAATTCCCTTACTTGGCCAATATATCAGTGATGTATATCTGTCTGTCTGAATCTGTAGGAAAAAAAAATGCATGTAGCCCTCTGGTAATGGAAAGAATGTCACTGAAGTAGAATTTAGTCTCCAGTAGAGTCCTATACTGTGGTTGCTTTGGGTTTTTGGACTAGGGTTGCTGTGGATTTTTAGAACTACTCAACATTTTGGACCAGCGTAACCATTCATGTGCCTTTTCTTCATTTATGAATTACAATTAATTAGCATTTGATAGTAGGCAGAGGGGAAACAGTGGAGCTAATTATTATTTTATTCAGGTAAACCATGGTAAATCAAGCCATGAGTGATATATACAGATCTGCAACTGTTCTGAGAGCAAATCCATTCAGATCAGTGAAATGAGATAATAGACTTGGGAAATCCAGCTGCTGTGCAGATGTTGGATGGAATTTTCCAGGCAAAAGCAGTTATGCCATTTTTCATGCCTGTCTGCAGCCTTTACTCAGAGCGAGTCCTCTCTTGCTGGAGAGCACTGCCTGAGGTCAGGTACCACAGAGCAAGCAAACCTCATGCTGAGGAAACATCATTGGGCTTAGGATTCTCTGACCAGTTTCTCCCTGGTTAGTTGGAAGATAAAGAGGTGGAAGTCTTGAGGTCGAGCGTCCACTGTCATCTCTCCCCTGTGAGCAGGCAATAGAGTGTGTCTCGTTTCAGCTGTCTTGGCCTTGCAAGTGCTCTCAGTTGGACTGTAGAAGATGGCTTGTCATGGATTCAGATACAGACTTAGTCCTGATCCATCCTGAAGCTACGGCTGCAGTGGATGTGGTACAACAGCAGCTACAGAGAACAGAAAAGCTTGATAACAGCTTTACTGCCACAACCCCAGAGATATTTCTGCTGATTGAGGCCTAACTTACAGTAAACTGTAAAACTACAGAAAGACAGAAAATCTCTGAAATAAGTGCAAGGATTGTCCTATATATGCTTATTGTCTTCTACTGATGTACTCTATTCCCCATTATCCCAGAGATAATAGGAAGGATTAATGGTACAAGAGAGATGACTCACCTCTTTGCCTCCACAGATGACCATTACACTGATAGTCCCCGTACTGAGGTGCATATGTTGCCAGCATACACTGCTACTGAATGACCTAGGTAATTGACTTTCTTGCTTTGCAATTTTTGAGCTTAATTATGTCACCCTCTACAAACCCAAATGCCACTAATTTGGGCCACTAGGTAACTTGTCCTTTTTGCAGATGGGTAAAGGAGCTTCGCAGGGAGAATACAGCCTTTGCTCTAGTGACGTGTCATTTTGTGCTCATCTTTGAAAGAGACACAACTTCTCCCTTTGGTACATCTCCTGGGATATCCTTTCCCATTATGCCAATTATTGCATTCCTCTGCATCTCTGAGGAATATAGATAAATAAATCACATAAACAGGCTTTGTGAGGGGACAGCAATTTGCGACTACTTGGATTCCGCATGCCCTTGAGTTCAGCCCATAAGGTTGTGGTCCTAACGCATCATTTGCATGACCCAGGAACAGCAGTATTCAGCACTTCCTATTCCTTTGTTTTAGAGAATTACAGAACAGGTTGTGTGGTGGTGAAAATATAGCTGGTTGCTCTCCACTCTGGTGTCTTTTGTACTATATGTATAGCTTTGATAAGTAGCACATGTGTCTGCTTCCCAGCTATACAGTGTTTCCACTCTGATCTCAGGAGTGTGGCTAAATCAATATATCCTTTGTAATGTGCAGATGGAAATAATCTCCAGAAAGATGCATTTCTGAGCTTTGCCCAGTACGCATTTATTTGAGAGGTACAGCTGGTTTGTGGAAAGGTACAATCCAAGAGCATATGGAAGCGCACTGCTAACCCCTCTCAAGCAGCTTTGCTCTGCTCTCGTGCCCCCCCTCTCCGCCCCTGGCCTTCAGTAGTGCCTCTGGGAGACTCCTTTGATGTGAAGGGAATTGCCAGGCGATGCAGGGTGTTGCTTGGCCAATCTTTGTCCCTGAGGGGCAGAAGGGGGGCAGCCTGCCTGTGCAGGCCCACATGCTCTGCCAAACCCTCCACTGCACCTCAGGACCTCACTAGCTGCCCTGGGATCAGGCTGCCACAAGATACTCTTAAATCCTGTTCCTCGAACTGGACCACATGCAGACAGGCAGATTTCTTAGAATGGCCTAGGCAAGGTTTTTGTATGTGCTTCTATCTGCTGCCACTAGTGGACCTAAACCCAGATTTCAGATCTGTAACTAGGTACAACTCTAAATGTCCCCATATTCCATGCTTGCTCTGGTAACAATTAGATTCAGGTTCAGTGTCCAAAGGTCTCTGACAGGCTCTAAGCCTCCCACTCTATGATGAAAGAAAATAACATTTCTGTCAGATTTGGCTGTTTAATGAGTAGTATACATCTACTAACCTCAAATCCACAACGTAAAAACATTTTTGTTTCCTCAAAAGCTTGCACTTTAAGAAAATGACATGATGATTTAGACTGGAATACATGAGGATCTGGCAAATCAGTAACACCTATAAAAACACAAATTCCATATCAATACCTGTACCGTAGTGTTAATAAAGAAAGGCTACTAATAAACTATTGTACAGGTGAGATCCAATGGGCCAGAGAAGCACATAGCCATAGCTTCCTTCATGAAGAGAAGCTTTCCTTTCCATGAAGAGAAAGGTATATTGTGGTGGGATTCATCTCAGCTATTAGGAGGAGGCGAACCAAGCTCCAGTTTCTCTCCATGGACTACACAGCAAACTCAGGGCAGGAAGTATTCATGCTGATGCATACAGCTGGGGGAGCTGAAGTCCCCCTCTGCAGTTGGGCTACAAGGTTCAACTCTTGGTTGCCCCCAGAAACCTCCAGAGACCTTGGACAACGCCTGCACTTCTTACTGCTTACATTTCCCTTAGTTCAAATGGGTACTGTATAAGGCTCTCTCAGGCTTTAATTCATCATTGTCTGTAAGTCTCTTTTAAATCTATACTACCTATTATAAAAGCATTACTCATAATTAAGTAGTGCTTTTGTGTAGCTTGACTTAAAGTATCTGAGAGAACAGTTAAGCCTGTAACAATTTTGTTTTTTCCCTTTTATACTTGCTCTTCCCACATGGTTAGCAGAGTCACCAAAACCTCAGGGAACTACACCAACATAAAACCAGTGAGTGTGGCACCAGTTTCAGCATGCTGCTCCCAGCTGGCACAGGTAGGTCCAGTCGCTGGTGAGCTGGTTGTGCATGGAAAGAAAGATGTTATCCATGAGCACGTGGGGAAGCAATCCTCTGTACCTTGAGGTACATTACAATGATTGTAAGGGAGCATTAACTTTCTCAGCAGTTGGTGGTTACAGGCACCATGACTGGTCAGCCTCGGGACTCCAGGCTGACAAACCACACAGTAGATGTGGGCACTAAGAAACCTCATGTCTATGTGCACAGAGTTATTCACAGATGTTTTAAAACTTAGTCCCGTTACAGAAGTCAGGCTGCGAACACCTGAGTTTTGGCTCCTCCCAGACTGAACTTTTCTCTATCTCATCCTGCACTGATCACCAACTTCACTTTATTAGAGGCTAGCTTTAAATCAAGTCACAGTTGCTGGGGAGGAAATACTTTTAAAATATATCCCATTGCCGTGCACTGGGATCAATGGGGAGATCATCCCTCCTTCTTAGTAGCAAGGTGAGACAAAGCAAGGAGGCCCAGTGCCTAGGCCAAGCCCACTGCCTCCATTTCCCATTTTCCTCCTCAGGGACCTTGGGTCTGCCATTTTGTTCCACCACCAGGGCCTTCGAGGCTGTGCTTCCTCTCCTACAACATGCTTGTGTTGTTGTGTGTGTGTCTACCACAACTTTCCTCATAGGAGCCATCAGATATCTGCTGCAAACCTTAAAGGGAGTGTCTTTTGTTGTGTGAGGAGCCTCATGGCCCTGTGAGGGGAGAAGTGCGCATGTCAGCAAGGACCCTGGCTCAGACTCCTTCAATGCCATGTGCCCTGGGCAGGACAGTCACCATTGCACAGAGGAGCATGCTGTAGTGTGGCACAGTTATGTGGTCTTTCCTAAGGTCATGCATCGGTCAGCAGCAGGGCTCTGGCATCCCTACACAGCTCTGCTGTTTGTAATACATATTTTCTTCACTGTGATAATGCTCAAAAATGGCTGCTGCTTTCTAAAAGGAAATAAAAGGAAAGTTGCTGCTCGTATCTCAAGGATAAAAGTCCTTCTGGCAGGAAATCAGTGCAGGGTGCTGAAAATGGGCAAAGTAGCTGTGCTGAGGATGGCACTCTGCATCCCCAGAGAGCAGCACTTCGGTTCCCTGGAGCAGAGGCTGCTGCTTCAGCACAGAGGGAAATGGACTTGCCCATCCCCTTGCCACCATCACCACGAGCAGTAGTGGAGAACCTGACCCACGATTTGGTGTTGGACTGTCTTAGCCAGACAGACATGGCAGAGCCTGGCTGACCACGATGATAGCAGCCATATGTCTTATTTTCGTGCCCTTACTATTGATTTGTCATTTCTGCCTCCTCTACCAGCCCAGCACCCAAAGTCCTCTTCCTTGACTGGCATTTCTTTGGCCTTTCTGAAACTTATGAACATAGTCTCCATAATGCAGCAGCAGACTTGGGAAAAACTGGTTTACAGAAGATTTTAGGATAAGGGCAGTGGAGAGAGGCTGTTACGGTACAGCCCAGGAGCAAAGGTGTCTGAGACAGCTCGGGTCTCTGACCTAAGAGGAGAGAAAGTCAGAACATGAGATCTAGCGATATGTATGCAACAGGAGGGATACCTGAAGGTCACAGGGAAAAAACAGGGAAGGTAAAATGGGAAATTTTACCTTCTTTTCTTTTCTCATGGCAAATCCTGTATGTTTCCATGATGGACTGTATAAAATGGTAATATTTTTGTTCTGCTGCCAATGTGTGGATTCTGGAAAGTGTGGGTCGTGCCCTCTGGTAAGTATTCAGTGTCCTTCAAGCCACCATTTCAGTGAGCTCACCCCCTTAGGATCACATCCTCACTGGCACCGTGTGTCAGTGTGTGCACACTCTTGACGCACAAATCAAAAATCTTCCCTTTTAACAAATTCACAGAGCCTCGCAAAAACCTATGGGAATATCTGGTTTTGCATGCAAATATTTACCAAGTAAAAATGGATACTTTTCCACAGCTCCTAGTCCTAGGCTTCTTTTGCGGAGAAACTGCCAACTGTACATGCATGCTGGTTTGGCACCAGGACAAACTGTTCCCTTGGGAGGAGAATGAAACCACAAACTCCTTTTGCTTGTGAACCCCTTTCCACGGAGCAGGTGAAAGCATGCCGAACTCGCCCTTGCCTCCCAGCCTGGCTGTTTTCTAAATGTCATTTGAAAGTCTCGCCCCCTCCTCTCCCATCCCCCATTTTATCCCTCTTTCAGGAGGCAGCCATCAGCAACAAAACCACAATGCGGGGCTTGGCTGGCTGCGTGCATTCAGCAGCTGCTCTGTTCCAAGTTCTGGGCAAGCCACAGCTATCCAGATTCCCACTTGTCCTATGTCTTCTGCCTCAGTTGCAGTACAGCATCTTGAGCTAGAAGGACCACTAATTGACCAGCTTGGACGGGTTGCCAGCACTGCAGTACAGTCAGCCTGCTGTCCCCAGTTGTCTGTGCCTTTCCCCTCTTCGCTACACTTCCAGCCCTTCCTGATCCAAAGCTTGTGACATCTTCCAAGTCCTCCTTGCATTCAAGACTCTAATTCGGCATGTGGTATGCTGTGCTTTTCCAGCAGGCTGCTTTTTGTCATTATCTCTCCACCCAAGTGAATGTTCAGGATGGGTATGTTCTTTCTTCAATTATTGCAGAGAACTAAAATGCGAGCAATAAATGCTAAAGCCAGATTTTTATAATACAAAACATCAAGCAAAATCTTTGTGTTCTTGTATAATTATTCGGAAAGAGTTACAAGCTTGGAAATAAAAATACAATTCTGAGTCTGAAAATATGAAGCGGTGTTTTCCTACAGGGTAAAATAAGATTTAAGTTTGCTTTAGCTCATTTCTTCACTGCGTTGTGCTGACATGATTGTTCAAAGAAATTGTGCTTTTGGAAGGAAAAGGTTAAAGTTTGCTACTGATATTCATCAGGAGATGGATATTTAATCTTTAATCTCTTGTTCTAGGCCCCTACTTCGGATCAACTCATTATCCCGAATAAACGATGTGTCATTCCCATTATTTATGTTTCACTGCAGCCAAAGTATCTGGACCTCGTTTTGGTAAGCACCATTCATTTCGACCCATTCAGTATTAATCTCCCTGCTAACATCTTTCCTGTCCTATGTGCTGTCCCCTATTTGCTTTTATGTTTTCCGCAGAGTGTTTATAAAAGGATAATCTTTTACAAAGCAGACAGAATTTTTGTGTATAAACTGCTCTGTTTGAATGCCTCATTGATATACCATCTAAACTGAAGTGTTCAGCAAGATTAGTGCATCCACTGAGCCACTGAACTGGGCAAAAATATGGGAACTGCTCCTTTCTTTATAGCGAAAAAGGGTAGCTAATGATGCCATATTCTTTTAAATAGTCCATCTTTTAGCAGATGGACTCTGAGAATATGAATACATTCCACAAATAAAAAATAATCAGCAACAGAGGTGGCTTATTGTGACAAATGAAGGGAGAAAAAGGCACAAAATGTATAGATTAGGTAAAGACCCTGAGCCAGGTTCCATCTCAGTGAAACTGGTGTAAATGCAGAATAATTCAGTCCAGACGACATGAGTTAGTGGGTTTTTACATCATTGTTGCTCACGTCAGGATCTGGTTCCTTTGTATCCCAACTGATGACAACTTCAGCTAGGATAGGGACTTGCAATGCCTTGAAATGCAAATGATACATTTTTCTCTTTCTCATGCTGATATAAATTTCCAGCAAGACTGTTTTGAGCACGATCCCCTCCTTTTTACAGGAGATAAATAAAGACTGCCTGGCACACATAACATACACTTATTTCGGCTGTCTCCTTCGCAATGTGTATCTGGTGACATCGGGTGCCACTGACACACCCTCCGAGTTGCAGACACTTTATGTTAGAAGAACACAGTATGCAAGCGAGTCTGTGCCCATATTCCCACATTTAGATGGGAAAAATCCCAAACAGACATGTGGCAGTATCATTTGAATGGCATAGATTCTTAAATACATTTGTCACTTTGTACACTTGCCAGCTCTTCTTTGAAGATATAAACCACCAAAACACTCCAAATTTTATCCATCATGACTCCGTCAACATGTAGCACTGTTTAGCATTTTATTTTTGTTAAATTGCACTATTGTTGTCCATCTATTATGACATAAACTAGGATCGGTGCCCTTGCATTAAAATGAAATGAAAACTGTAAGAAAGAGTTGGGAAAAAGAAAACATTGAGAAAGTCTTGCCATTCATTTAGCAGTGAAGGAATGCAGGGAGGAATATGAGAAAGGCAGGAAGCACAAAATGTATCAGGCACCCCAAGTTCCAGCTGTAGAAGGGGTCACTCATATGTTTGCGAGGGGCTAGGTGCTGGGCCCAGCTCAGCATTAACCTTTGGGGACTGTGCATAGAGAGGGACGAGACCACTCTGAACGGGCTCCCTTGCCATTTTTAATTCACCTCCTGCACTGATATGACCCAGACCCGACTTCTACCAAAAAAACACTGGACATGGCTATTTCTGGAGTCTGTCAACACCACCACAACATTAGTGAGAGCAGTTTATGGGTCAGGGACAGAAGTAACCCAGTTTACACTCAGCTTACTGAGTTGTCATTGCTCTTTGGAGACAGTTCACGTAATTTAGTACATAGAAGTGGTCTCAAGAAAATAATTGCATTTTTACTATGAAGACTGGTAATAAGAAAAAGAGTCTATCTTTTCATGGTCACAATTAGCTGAGGTAAGAAATCTTTCTATTACAGCTGCCATTCAGTGCCCTATGCATAGTGGGTGGGTGGTCACAACACAGGATAGAAAAAATTGTCACCATATGTGGTACAAATTGGCCTACTTACCATGGTGGATCAGCATTGTACTGGTCTGGAGAGAGCTACTCACTCTTTCAGTGTCAGGACCGGTGCTCTACAGAGGTCTTTGTTCAACAGTAAGATCTTGTGCAGAAATAGGTGCTGTGCCCACCGTGCTGATGTGGGCCAGACATCTGATGGTGTAAAACAGGTTTACTGACAGACCCCTGACAATTTCTGACAATTTTCACTAGTGGAGATCTGATCCATATAGCTAATAAATTGAGCAATTTTTTAAAAGTGATCGGACATGCCCTGCTTGCACTAAGAGCTTTAGTGAAAGAGCAGTGCTTGTAAGCATAATTTCTCGCCTAGCAGTTTTGTGTGGTGAACCACCAGGTTCCTGGAATTCCCATGGGGAAGAATATTTCTGTTGTTATCAGACTCATTGCACAGGTGATGCGGAGCTGATTTGTGCTGGGGTAGGAAGTCCAGGACTCTGGGAAGTTTCAGACTTGTTTATATTTGCAGGTCAGCCACATGGTGCTTATAACTAGCTCAGACCCAGGATATGGCAGCCGTGTCACTTTTGGAGGCCTGTTAGCATGGTTCATTCAAACAGATTTTTCACAAGCACTAATTTCAATAAGAAAACCTAATGGAACAGTCTTTGGAAAATATTCACAACCAATTCTAGGCACAGCAGTGTGGGGGCAGCTTTGTGGGTGACTTGTGTGCACTCTTTGACCTTAATTGATGCACTCTTCTCAATTTTTCTTTGCAGGGAATTTCTCTCTGCCTGACTGCATGGTGGGACTGGCATGAGCCCACCAGGTGTCTGGTAGACAAATCTAGGTCTGATGACAAATCTAGGAGCTAGTTGTGATGTATAACAGGAGATACAAAGGAAGGATGAGGGAGGGTTAGAAACAGACTAAGGGAGGTTCAGCTGGATCTCAATAGACTTGCTTTCATATAAATAGGTAATACAAAGAGTCAAAGAAGTGATAATAAGTAAAAGACTGTGCAGTAGTGCACAGGGTGTCCATGCATAACTAACATACATAGGAGAATCAGAATGTGCCGGTAATAAGTATACAAATATAAGACCAAATAAACATACATTGAAAAAGAGAGATCATGCGATACGATACAATATGATACAATACGATGTGATACGATGCAGTACAATATGATGTGCCTCTTTTGCAGGAGATATTGGACACAGTTCCTAGAAGCAGAGATGATCCTTGCTGGATTAGTCTTTGCCATAATTAAACGATCATGTTCAGCACCAGGATATTCTGGTGGTGGACCTGTATCCTCTCTGCCCCACTCTCACGGCTGATTAGACACTTCCACTCTGTAAGGCAGGACGATGAAAAACTGGTGTGGATGGGCAAGCCCATTTTCTCCCATGGAATCCCTGTCATGGCTACCTGAGGTGGGATGTTCACGTGGAGGCTGAGTGCCACCCCCCTTTTTGTAATGTGTGATTGTGGATAGCAGAAGACAGACCTGACTGTGCCTAATGCAGATTACTGAAAACACTCATTGCTCCTAATCTGGAAATACATTCATATCAATACTAAGCAATGCCTCGATTTGATCCTGATCTGTACTGCCATCCCTAGTGCTACTGCTGTGAGTTGTATTGATGCCCGGGATGAGGCAGTTCCCATATCATTCTTTCCACACGTCTAGTCCTAAATATGCAAAGTTGTAGAGAATGCACGGGGGAAAGGTAAGGGATCTTTAAAGAACCAGGATATCCCATCTCCTCTGAGGTACGAAATCTGTTGGAAGATAGCGTATTTTTAGGAGCTGGCTGCAGACACTGAAGCAGTATATCTTGTTGGTATAAGGGCAAGGAGATCTAGACACTAACACGATTAATACCATGTCTCAACAAAAGGGATTTCCCACATTTATATTGCTCAGAAATAGCCTTCCATAAATTTGATGTGAGTACTTGGCAAACGAAGCAGCCATCAAATACCAATAAAAATATGTTGGTGATACCCGCAATATACACCTAAAGAACCAGAGAACATTAATATTCCAGAAGGACTCTTCAGGTACCCATAAAAATCAGATGTTATGGAGACTCTGTCAAGGTTGAGTTGTTCAAACCTTAACCCGACGTAAAAGTTGCATTGTAAAATGTCTTTCTTATCGTGAAAAATCAGGATTTCACAGTAGCAGCGTGGCTGAAATGAGTGCGGACTGACCAGGTGGCTCCAGCATGCCTGGGATGCATTTCCTGTGGCAAGCACACGTGGGAATCCTTTCCTTGTGGATTTGTCTGGGCTTTCAGCTGTGAGGAACCGAGTTCCTCTGGCTCCCTGCCCCTGGGGCAGCCCGTGTAGCTCTGAGAGTCATGGGTGTCTCAGGGAAGAGGGCCGCGGCGTTTCCTTGCATGCAGGAGGCACTGCAAGGCATTGCTGTATGCCCAGGGAAATCTCTTTAAATAGTATTCTTCGCTGGACACCATTTTTAGCTCCCTGGGCAGAGTGACTCCATTTGAGGGCCCTGGGGCTAACAAGTGCAACTCCTTTTAGGGATCACGAGAGCGCAGACGCTGCACTGTCTTCTGCATCAGAATTGTGTTTTACTCTTATCCACTTTTCTCCTCTCCCCTCACTCGCTCCTCTATAAATGAAGCCCTCCTGGGGGTCCCACCTGGGATAACCAGCCCTGGCCACTTCACTCTAAGAGAATAACAGGGAGTGTTTCCTACAGATGCTGTCTGAGCACACAGAAATGCTGGTGTGATAGACACAGCTTAAATCCCTAGACAGCCAGACAGATAAAGATGGTCTGTCCCCAAACCTGCCTATCCCTTGTATCACCATGTAAAACTGGAGCAGAAACCTCTCACACGTCATCGCTTCCGTTGGCTTAAGGGCAGATCCTTGCACCTTTACTCCTGGTTAGCAAGGCCTTTACTGCACAAGCAGTGCTACCGACTTTTCCAGGGCAGCTCCTGGAGAAAGGTGCTATTTAAACCTGAAGCTGGAATCACAGAATCAAGGATGAAACCATCCTTAGCTACTTTGGAGGCAATACTACATTATTTTAAATTAATTTAAGAATAAAATTCACTAAAAGAAAATTGTACTTTTTAGCTAGCTGTCTCTTCCTATGGATATTAATACTTTAAGGGCTCAGGTAAATAAATATTAATGTGCTAATAGCTCTTTTTATTGCCCTTACCAAAGAATCCTGTTAAGGCTGGAAGGCGGGTTTTAAATCCAGAACAGAGTGTTGTAATCTTGCTGCCTTATGTACATAGTCCAGGCCACTCATTTTGTACCCACCGTTTCAGTTCCCTTCATGATGTCATTTCAATTCTGGGGATGTTTCTGGATATTTGAATACATCCCTACACAAAGTGACTTGCCAGCTGAGCTTTCCTGAACCTCATTTGGAAAGCCCCCCAAAGATCTGGCTTTTGGATTTCTTCTGAGTTCAGAAAAAAAAAATTCTGATGAAAGCTAAATCAGTTAACACCAAACTGGGATGATAGGGGGATCCTTGTCTTCTCAGCTAGCAGTATGAAACCAGATAAAGGGGTTGATTTGTCAGCTGAATAGATTTCCAAAGAGGGGTCATTTTCTCCCATGACCAAATAATATGATAGAGATATGCAAGGGTATGTATGTGCCTTTCAACAGCAGGCAGAGTCCGAGAGCTTACTTATCTCTGAACAGCTTCCCTGGTGTCTAAAATAAAGAATGCAGAGTTTCTGATTAATAAGGGAACAGACACCTTTTCTGTTTTGTCTTGAGTGACCAACCACACCAAGAGAGCCCGGGGCCTTGTTCTCGGTTGCGCTGTGTGTTTTCATTTGGGACCGAAGCACTGCAGCTTACAGAAAGTGTACATAACCACGGAACATTGAGCCTTTACAGTTTTAACAGCATAACTGTCATAGCACCTGCACATTGTTCTTCTGGAGTTGTCATTGTCTTAATGGAAGTCTACGGGGGAAAGATATTGGAAGGTGAATCTCGCTAGGACAAATTTGGTCTCTTTTCTGCCAGCTGATGTGGAGAAAAGTCTCTGATCCATCCAGACACTTAGCTTGTTTTCAAAAGACCTGACAACTGTACTAGTTATTTACTATTTCATTTTTTATGGCAACACTGGCATTCTCTCACTCTTTTTTCTTTGGCAGACATAAATATGGAAGAAGAGTTTATGGACTGCATTTCTGCCATAGTGATTTCCTTTTTCTTCTGTTTTTTCTACCTGCCCCCACGTCCTTTTCAGCAGATAAGAAGTTCTGGCACATTGCACATCTCCTAACCAACAGTGGTGGCTTGAGGTCTGTCACCTACCAAGGTGGATTTCTCAGGCACTTCAATCTTTTTAAGAAATTGAGTATACTGACTTTCAGTGTGGGAGAGGCAGGTGAAAGGCAGTTGATTAGAAATGGGATAAAAAGTCTTTTAGCTCTAAATTGGCAGTGACAGCAACTGAGCTATTTGTCTCTGAAGGTTGTTGCTTGACCATGTGAAACAAGCTTGTGGTTTCCATCCAGTTTCTTGTGAAAAGCAGCACCACCACATTCAGTATCACTTTTCTCATTCCCTCAGGCAATTTCAACAAAAAGGCAGATGGGCATTTTTCTGACCCAGATTTTGGGAGTTGGGATTTGGGGAGAATTTTGCCATCAATTTCAGTGGCTCTGGATCAGGCCCAAGTAGACAAGGAGCCTGAACTTCCCAAAAGCCAGGGAGAAACCTCTCAGGTCAGGGACAGTGACCACAAAACATTGCAATGCTTCTGTCTGTATTCTGGGTAACAACCTCAATGTTTTTTAACTTGGCTCTGATGTTCATTTTAAACATGTTCATAATTGCTGGAAATTCATTTTCTTATGGTTTACTCATAGTTAACAAAGCTCTGAATAGCTGGAGAGCCAAATATAATGAAATAGTCCTTTCTCATGGACACATTTTAATATACATTGACAGCAAAACCATTACAGCATTCCATGCACGGAAACCAGAAGGTAGAACAAGAGACACAACTTTCTGATTTGTGAGTGGAACTGTATCTTCTTTGAAATGGTGTCACTTCTAATGCTTTAATTTGAAACTGAAGGCAATATTTTAACAGAGCTTGCATAATCTCTCCATGTGTTTTTATGACATGCCATTATGAGACTCTGCTGTGATGGCTAACTCCTCTAGCTGGAAATGGTGACTTACACACTTTTTTAAAAGAGTATCTCTTTGCTTCTATTGGGATTAATCGGGAGCTTTTCTGCACACTATAAAGTTTTGCCACATCCCTATACCTTTTGCAGAAGTTAACCACCTCACATACCACCAATGACAGCGTGCAAGTTATTAAAGTAAATAACTAATATGAGGCTGACATAACTGTTGTGCTCAATTATTTTTCCAGATAAAATAGAGAAGAATGGAAACAATCTGGAATGACTGAAATAAGTAAATGACACCCAGAATTAAGTAGGTGACAAGTGAGAGCAGGTTCTTTTTCTCTCAGTGGGTGGCTGTGTGATTTTAAGCAAGTGTGCAGCATGCTTATATTGCTGTTTTCTGGTGCAAATAAAACCAGTGTGACACTGTCCAGCACCTAAGAAAGGAATCAGGACCTTGTCCCTGGATAGCAGGCCCTGTTCCACAATAAATTTTACTTCCATTGTGACATTTTGAAGGTACTACATAGTAATGACACATTGCTCCAGTAATTTTTGTACAATGTCTCTATGAGCTCTCCCCATCTGTCATGACAGCATTAGTCTTGGCATCTCTGATGAAAGAATCAAAATTAAAAGGGAGAACAAAAAGTCAATTTCTAATGGGTTCCAAATACCCATATCTTACAAGCGTGAATTAAATATTGCTCTCATCTTGCAGCCTTCCAGCCATATTACATGGATAAAAACCTCAAAACTATTTAAAATTAAAAATCCTGTTAAAAGCTGAAATATATATAAAGTAAAATAACATTCAGCTGTTTGAAGTAACCTGTTGATAGGCTGTCAGCTGTCATTTGATTTGCGCTTCATCTGAATTAATAAAAAGTAAACCATAAGCATCATGATTTACAGTAATATAAAAGCTATTACAAAGTACCTTCATCATAAGCTTCTTTGTCATAAAGCTACTGTATCTTACTTTCAATCACTAAACACTGTTAAAAACATTTCCTAATACAATACCGCCTGATGCAATACACAAATTCCTTTGCTTTGAAGACTTATCTATTCAGACCTGACTTTGAATCTTTAGAGACAAATTGTAAGTTTCTTCTTACATAAATAATGTAAAGAAGTGTTTTCACACTGGTGTTCTTCAGCTTTTCTTAAGGTCACATACAGGCACACACAACCAAGCTCAGGTTTATCCAGAGATTTCAGTGCCTTTATGCTTCCTTCTGTATTTTAAATAACCCTTGGACAAGTAGCATCTAGTTACTTCTTTGTTTTTAATCTTTCTTTGGGTGTTTTAGGTCATGGTTCACAGGGGGTCTTTAGGTGTCTTTAATTTAAATGGACTCATTTTGACTTTAGATGGCAGCAGAAAAAGAAAGATGTTTTCTTAGCACTCCATAACAAAGCTGTGCTCAGTATGTACTGGTCCCAGTAAGAAGGCCTGCCCCACATTTAAATATATTCTCTTGCGTTTCATGACCCACTGGGGAAAAAAATTCCTAATGAGGTGCTTACTGTTAACTGGACAAGATCAGTGAAGTTTATTTATACCTGGAAACACAGAAAAATATCTACATTTGAGAACAAGAGGTTGGACTAGATGTTCTCCTGAGGTCCAACACCCCCCTTAACCCTCCTCCCCCCACTCCCCCCTAACTTGAGGTATCCCATGAACTTATGATTCTATCTGTGCTTAATAGTACCATGGACCAATACAAGTTTGGCACTGTTAAACTGAAGAAAGCAATATCCAAACCATCTGGGATGCATTTTTGGTCTGGCAATAAAAGGTAGCTTCTCCTGGGCTAGCACGGGATCCTGCCTCAAGGTCATGCTGGTGTTCTTTCGCATTCCAAAACTAGCAGTGATGAGTTGGTCCTTCATTGCTGGAGGGCACTGTGATTCCTCTGGGAGGAACTCATGACCTATATCCACAACAACTGAGAAATACCGGACCCACATTTGGCCTCCAGGAATTTAGCTGTGCACATAGCTCTCCAGGTAGTGTCTGAGCTCCTGTGTTACAGGGTACATCAGAATCATTTATGTAAAATGAGGTGGAATTGTGATGTGACTGCAAAAAATAAAAATAAAAATGCAGTGGTGGGCTGACACTGTGGAGCACCTTGCTGTCTTGCCTGCGAGGCAGTGAGTTTGCTTCCCCTTGGTTTGGCGCTCCCCAAAGCCTCCTGCTTCTTTTCTCGTCTGTCCTCACGAGTCAGAGCCTGTCACATCGCAAAACTGATATAGCTGGGTATGCTACTTCGGGATTTCAGCAGATCCTGTATTTGGAGTAGTTTGAAAAGTGTCTAGTGGCTTCGTCACATGATTTCTCTGTAGTGTGAGACCAGCCGGCAAAGAGCCGTGTGAGCTCACATGTTTAGATGGCTTAGTTTGTGCACGCAGATAACGTGAATATCTGCTTGGCAGTGCTGTGCGGCAACTGAACATTCCTGACGCTGCCTCTTTTCATCCTTCTGCTCCCCCTTCCTCAACAGCAGAATCAGCAGCTGTAACAACACATGGAGGACACTTGGCAGCTGCAAGACACAGATGCTGAGCCCCGTAATAAACTTCTCCTGTAGAAGAATCTGAGTGCTTTTGCTGGCTGCTTAAAAGTCCTTATTGCTGTCTGACTCACTTGCTCGACAAGCGGTTACAGTGTGCTGATGGCTGTGGGTAATCACTCTTGGGGTTATAAGGGCCAATCTAATTGACCCGCTTAGTCCTTCAGGATGCTGCCATAGCCCAGCTTTAATAATCTGCAAGTGAATTGCGTGCTTTCGTAGTAGATATTTAAGAATAAGGTATTGTGCAATGTTTTAGTGGGCCATTGTTTTTATATCTAGAGATAGGCAATAGGCCTGGTTTTGATCACAAGTCACAACAGGGCAAACCAGAAATAACCTCACCGTTGTTAAAGGGGTATAAGCTGTTATAAAACAAATGCAAGGGAGGCCAGGGGTGAAGGAGAACTTCAAATTAAGTCTGCATTGCCTGGTAAGGAAATTGCGTATCTTTAATATCTCAGAAACCACTGTTTGTCGGAATTGGCCTGTGATAAGGATGTGGACTCAGGGCAGCAGGCTAGTGTTGGGATGGTAGGAGGGCTCATTTCAGAAAAGCCTCGCAGAAGTGTGTTTTAAGGAGGCATTTGAATTTGCAGGGAACGGCCAACTTGGAAGGTTGTCCTGGAGTCTAAAGAGCACTGGGAAAGAAACCAGAGACAGACGCTTGTGGAGATAAAGGCAGGAACTGGGCAGCAAGTCTGGTACACAGCCAAAACAGAAAGGAGGGATGCTAGAAAGAGATGGTTGGAGATGCAAGCAAGAGAGGAGCTCTGAACAAAGGGACCCACAGATTAACCTAGATGCTGATGGAAAATGAGTGAAGAGTGATGTGGGGGAATGATGGGTCAGTGATGGAGGGAATGACATCTTTGGGAAAACGCTCCTTCCACCTCTGTCTAAGGAAAACTGAAGTCATAGCTGTAATAAAGATATGGCACCAGGGAGAGTGGGAAGTGACAGACAGGCACAGAGAAAGGTACATGTTGAAGTGGGCAGGAGGGACCACAAAGCGGGGCTCGCAGGGCCCCAACGCAAGCACATGCGCACAAGTAAGGAAGTGCTGAGAGGACTGAAAGGTGGGGCAAGCTCTCACATTGCTTCTGTGAAATCTCTGTGACTCGGGGGGTGGCTCTCTGAAGTACTTGTGTGCTGAGACACACAACACAGCGTAGGGAACAAACGGGAGGAACTGGAGGTGTGCGTGTGTGTCGTTACAGGACTGAGGCCTCATCAGCATCACAGGGACATGTTGGGATATCTGGCATGACTCAAGTGCTGCTGTGGGTGGATACAGCCCCTCTAGGAAGGACAGACAGGGAGGTCAAAGAGGGGGAGTTGCCGTATATGTGAGAGAGCAGCAGGGATGCACTGAGCTATGCCTGGCTGAGAGCTATTGGGTCGGCATTAGAAGGCAGGCCACCACAGGAAACATAAAAGTTGGGGCAGCCATGGCTGATTTGACATGGCTCCCAAAGGGCACGTTTCCGTAGTATGTGAGATGCAGTTCCCTAGCAGGGAAGAGTCCTAAGAGTGGACAAGGGTACCAGCATAAAAGAGGTGGATGCTTCATCTCAGCCAGCGCTGGTGTCACCTTGGTGAGAAGCTACCTCTTAATCTGTGCCCGAGGAGAAGACTTTTGTTTCCACTTCAGTTAGTCCTGTCTCCTTTGTAAGACTGACATTCACACAAACATTTTTAACTGCAAAAGGACAGCCCTATTTCTGCTTCGCACAGGAGATGTTTTCCTGTGACCCCTTTGCGTCCTTGTGTTCTAGCATTTAAAGACAAACAGCTGTCCCAGGCTTCAGCTGGAGGAGGAAAAGGAAGACACCATCAAGCACAAATGTTAGTAAGTCACTTTTCCTCTCATTGTCTGGTATACCTAGGATCGTTTTTAGCCTTAGAAACAATTGTCTCTCTGATCCCTTACATTTGATTTTATTCACTGGTATTGAACATCAGCATTTCAAAATGCCTTCTTGAAGTATGAGCCTTGTTTCTCTTGATTTAAAATGGAAACGGATCTGCTTCTTTGATGGATGCTTGGTAAGTGTTTTGGAGAATAGCTATTAACACCGAGTTTCATTTTATGTAACAATTGGTAGTCTGTAATTTTCTGATGTTCAAGGATTCTGGATCTAAGTAGACATCTAAAATTAACATATAACAAAAAAGTCTAGTATTCCTCCAAATAAAACACAGATTAGGAACAAGCAATACTAACCTTCAAATAATAGGATTTAAATACCTGTTTCAGTAGCACATTCATGCTGCTTTGCTTGCTTGAAAACATGTGAAGTATTTATTTTTAATTCATATTATCTCATTATTGCAGGTTTCCTTTACAGTGTGTGTCATTTCAAGCATTAAAAAAAAAAAAAAAACTAGTGATTTTTATCTGAGTTTTAGATTTTCCAGTAGTGATTGGTCACACATATAGTCCTAGGTAGAACTGATTTCGCTATCTATTTTTGTCTTATTTCTTTCGTCATACTGGTAGTCCAATGGTAGGTATTGTGACAACTGTCTCTGAGATGCATGTAAAAATATACACGTAAAAAGGAGCCAAAGACTATTGTAACTAAGCTATTGTGTTATGAATCGGAAGGTGACCATCAAGAACTCCTTACTTACATAACGAGTGACAGCTTTTCAACACAAGTAGTCCCAATCTTAAACACAGCAAGACACATTTTTTACCATGTGAATAATACCACTGAGGCGTCAGTGATCAGCGCTACTCCCAGCATCAAGATACTCACAGGAACAACATCAAAGGCTACAGGGAAGGAATTTTAGGAGTCCAGAGGATTTGTTCACCAAAATCAGGTGCTGTGAATATCCTTCCTTTAAGTGATAGTGTAATGCAGGCTTCAAGCACTCCTCTGATATCCCTGTTCTTTCCGCTGCTCAGGGGTAGTCCTGTGGGTCATGGGCTCAGATCATATCGGGGTGCAAGGTCACAGTCCCCCTTTTTGAGGGACTGCTGGCTCTCCAGTCCTGCTGGGCGCTCAGACTGCTTGTTCTTTTCAGCAGAAACCTGTGTGCAGCCTGAGAGGGTACCAGGACCTGAAGGAATATGTTGTACCCTTCAGCTTAGATGCAGCCTTAGGATTTCTGCTGTGAGTTGAGCATCTAGGTTGCACTGCGTGAATAAAAACAGGTGAGTCATCCATGTGTAGGGAAAATTAATGTAACCCTCCATGGACTGAAGGTGTAACAACCTTTGGGGTCTCATCTTTATTGCCTGTGATCACACAGAGAAGTAACTAAATGAAAAAGAATAGTTGGAAGTTTTTCAGCAGGGAGAAGAGCAACAGGACAGTGACAGAAACCAAACATGAGGCAGCACCAGCAAAGGAAAACTACATAGGAAGTCACAAAAGAGGCTGGTGGTCTATACAGAGAGACAGGGCTGATGAAAGGGTGGTGGCGGATGAGAGACGATAATGAAGGGAAGCTGTTTGATCCCTTGTAGCTCCTGGGTCAGTAGCAGCTGCACCTGCAGTACCCATAGGCTCTCTGTCTTCTGGCCAAGGCAGTGGCTGTCAGTGTCTGCTGCTGTGCAAATGTGGGCTGCCCTTCTCCTGTTTATCACCACGTGAATCCAACATCTGGACTCCAGAGATACCTTATTAACGCTAAACAACCTTGATTCAATTATGCTACAAGATGCACACAAGATGGTATCTTTTGCGCAGTCCCACACTGTGACGGCCTCATAGCACTGGGGTGAGGGGGTGGAGAGCACAGAAACTCAGTTATTCTCTGATTTCCCAAGTTGCTTCATAATAACACATAAAGGGAGTGGAGGCTGGAGAGTTTGTAGAGCCTAAAGCCACAGCTAATTTGAACAAGTACATACTTTTAAGATGTTCGGTCCCATTTGCTCCACAAACACTACATCTGCATAAGCAAAAATAAATCACAGCATGATTTTCAGGCCTGGAGTTTGAAAGTTAGCACTTGGCTACGTGGCCAGAGCTACTCGGCCCTGCATCTGCAGCTCCTGCTGCTTGAAAACTCACTTTTCTTTCCTGCCATTAGAAAACAGACCAGTAAAAACACCACCAGTGAGGCTTTTGCAAGGAGCAGGGGTGCGAAGTGTGCTGCCTGGGCCAAATTCCACACCAGATAATTCCATTGAGGCGATGGCTTCAGCTGGGCACCGTTATCTTCGCTTCCTGTCTCATGCTGCCGTGCTGTGCCCCTGAGCAGCTGCTGATTTCCTCCTCCCCAGGCCTGGCTGCATGTCGTGGTGGGGCTACCACGTCCCCTCCCTGCTCTTTGCTTCGTTCACAGAAGTCATATGGAAAGGAAGCAAAGGATGGAAAGTGCTTTGAATTCCTCCAGTTAAATTCACCTCTTCTAGCATGGTTATTTTTTGCGATTATGGAGCAAAGTCGTATTTTAAAAACTTTTCTGTTGTTTCTGCAGATCTGTCACCCATTTCCATGGATACGTGAGTGGTGTTAAGGCAGCCAGAAGCTGTCAATTCCAGCCTCTCTCTGGCTGCCCAGTGAGCAGTGAAAAGCTGTTGAAGTCATTAGTATTTTACACTTGAAAATACCACAATAGTTTGCACTTTTCTGGTACTCTTCATCCGGGAATCCCCAGGTCCAGTAAATGAGCCGCTACTATAAAGCAATTAATTAGGCCTCGTAACAGCTTGGTGAATGGGTTAGGAGGACATAGAGGCTTGGGAGTGATGCACTCTGTAAGCTAGTGACATGGGCAGGAAGGCATTCAGTTCACATGTTCTGGCTCCTAGCTCCCTGTGCTCCTCCCTGAATGTTTTAGGCATAGAGTACCTGCAGATCAGGTTAGAGAAAAACACCCAGTTTTGTCTGCTGGATAATAAAGCTCCTCCCACTTTTTTTTTTTTTTTTTCCCCCAGAAAATCCAGCATATCTTTGATTTGGTGAGTTCCTGCTGCAGCAAGTGCCATCTGATAATAGAAGGGCTGTATTCCTGCAGGATATGGCATATGCTAACTGTTCATTGAATGCCTTTCCCTGTCCATCATGTTGAATTCTTCAGTCAAGTTCTTGCTAGTTCTTCTCTAAGGATAAGGCTGCTGCCACTATGACAGGGAGATTATTCCACAAAGATGAGAGATCATGTGTCATTATTATCTCTGAACATTGAGTTATTTTTTTGGACATCTCCAAAAGAAATATCTCAGCTGCGGTTGAGGGAACAGAGAGAGAGAGAAGTAAACAGAGGAAGGATTTTTCTAATGTAATGTCGTTACAGTATGCTCTGGTTTTGCACATTCTATTTTTCAGTATAGTCACCTTATTTTTCATCTTTTAACTTCTGCATTGTAAGATGACACATGTTTAGTAATGATTCTTTCATTCTGGCACCCTTACATAAGCCACTGAAATAAACAGATCTTTGCATGTTAAAGAACTGCTCAGAGAAATCAAGGTAGGTTGAACTGAGCCCATCACAATTTACCTTCTGTGAATCGTTATTTTCTGTTCCTAAAAGACCTCACATGTGAGTGACTGGGCATATATGGAAAGAATTGGAGAGTTTTGATAATATACGCTGCTCCAGTAATCCTTAACCAGATACCTTTCCATCAGGCTTCTAAATTTTCTGGGATTCTGTGATTCTGTGATATCTAGAATTCTTCATAGTCTCTCATAATTATTATTAACCAAAAGTCAATCCCTGCAAATGCTTTGCAACTCGTACACATAACTCACCTAGGTTCAGTGGTTTTATCTGTGTAAGTAAAACTTACAGAACCAGGCTCAGAAAATTATGATGGCATCAACCAAGAATCCCCAATCCCTCCATGTTGTCTCATGTGAGTTATTCACATCTATAGTCAATAAAACTGGTCCCAACACAGATACCCCTGGTACCCTACCATTAACCTCTTTCCATTCTCAGGAGCTCCTTATTATGACTCTGTTTTCTTTCTCTTAACCCATTTCTAATCCTTAAAGAGACTTCATCCTATGATTAATTATTTCCCTTATTAGTATTTTATGATGGACCTCATCAAGAACATTTTGAAAATTCAAGTAAATCATTATCTTGCAGGTCAGCACTGGTTTGTTAACTTTTTCCAAAAATAAAATGTGCTTTTCAACATTACAAAATGGCTTGGGGAAGGCACAAAAGAAATTCAGATGTATTTTGACAGCTACTGTAGTGGCTTAGCAGAACTGTGCTTGGATTAGCACTGTTCTTCTGTCTGTACTTAAGAACTCTAATTCATTTCCTGGCATTTCTCTCTCTTCAGGTCAACCACTAGTTCAAGGTGGAAGTGATAAGTTTGCAGCATCTCAAGTGTGCTGGTGTTAGCTCTTGGGAAGTTGAGAGGAAGGAAATAACAGTCCATAAAGTTTTGATTGCTTGGAAAAGAAGAGATGTTTGTTGAAAGTATGAGCAAGGCCAGCTGCAAAGAGTTCAGGAGTGAGCAGAAGTGGTCCTGCACTAGCTGCTCACTCACTTCAGCTATTAATTGACAGCAAATATGCATATTGCAGACTGAGAAGGGGAAGGCTATTTTTCTCAGACCTGTTAGGGGACTATCTTACGTCGTCCACTTTTTAGTTAGCAGAGGGTTCACTTTAAAGATGGATAGAACAACATGATCCAGAATGGTGTGGCAGGGAAGGTTTTGGCAAAAATAGTGGCACTGAGGAAGTAAAATAAATGTGCCATGCTCTATTCCTCCCCCAATTTTAAAATATCAGCATTTTGCAAGCAATGGGCCATATGCTCCCAGGGCTTGCAAGCCAAAAAGTATAGCAACTTACTACAAAACCGCTCTCCAAATTCTACACACAAGCCAAAACCTCCTACTTGGTATGCTGCCGTCATGCCAACTTGCAGAACAGAGATTGGGCCTGAGCAAGGAGATGTGCAAAAGACCGGCAGACTGCACACATAAATGGGGATACGGGCTGGGGTTGGACTCAGGACATTGGACCTGCAAACCCAGCGTGGGGAAAGAAAGCAAGATAAATTGGAACTGACAGCAAGCACGTTTCCAGGCTGGAATGCCCCCTTCTTGCACAGGGAAGGCAGCAAAGTCTCCCTGGGTTGCTCCTGCAGGGTTTGCTATGCAGGGGAAGGAAGAGCGTGGACCTGCAGAGCTGGCCCCATCCAGTCCATGCCCTGGGAGGAGCATGGTCCTTCATCATGGGCACCATGGTGGCTCCAGAGGAGTGGCTGCAGCAGCTCTAGTCCTGTCCTGTTGGATGGGCTCTGTCTTACAGTGTTCTGGAGTAATTAACTAACACTGACACCAGGTTCCTGAAAAATACCAGTGCTGCCCAGATACATGGGTGCTCTTCACCTGCACCTCACAGGATAGTCTGTCTGAAGCAGAGAAGCAGAGGTCTCTGTTCAAGGATTTTCTGTGTGGCAAAGCAAAACAAGCATTGACCCAAGCAGAGTCAATTTGCTATCAGCAGAAATGCACATTTAGCTGTGGCAAAACTAATAATGTAGGTGTATGCAGGTACTGGGGAACTCCAGCCACAGGTGATGGACGTGTGGATCTTGTTGGAGATCTCATGGGGCTGTCCTGCACCCTGGCCATATTCCTTGACCCCTTGGTATAAGACTCTCCTTTATTTTCCATTCTCTGCTATTTCTCCAAGACAGTGCGTCCAGAGGGTATGTTATATTTCTCCAGGGATAATCCCTGCCATCTTTTAGCCTTTGGCTAGAGCAGAGCTCTCCCCTTCACTGGCTGGTACACTGTGTGCTCTCTGGCAGAGGCTTAAAGCAATGGAGATGTTCAACTTTTCTGAACATTTTAGAGGGCTCGATGTGATAAAAAGAGGTAAAGAACACCTATTTGCGGACCTATACTCACCAGTACAGGCAGAGTAAACTGGGGCAATAAAATCACAGGAAAGGATGTGTAGAGCATATGCTCTATCTCCACCAGGAGCGAGCCAACTGCTGCTGGAAGGATGGGGCTCTGAATGGCCTCCGGACCAAACACTTGCTCAATTTGCACGCCTGCACGGCTGCTGGTGGATCCAGCTGCTCCTGCCCCCGGCTGCCTTACCCAGCCACGGCGAGGCTTGTGCCCAGGCACAGAAGGGCAGAGCAGCTCCCCGGGGACCTCAGAGCAGGCGAGAGAAACGGGTCAGCACCTGGACTGGGAGAAACATGTTCTCTGGTCCTACGGGTCAGCTGCCGAACATTGTCGGTAAAGCTAAGATGGAGCAGGCTGGCACTTCGACGAGAAGTTTCTGAGAAGTAGCTAAAGCCAGGTACTTCAGGGTGCTGCTTTCTAGTTTTGTAGAGTGGTATGTGGTATTTTCTACCTGTGATACTATCCCTTTGGGGCTGGTGGAGGAATTCCCTAAGGCCATTGTTACCAAGGGAGAAGTGGTAAACTTAATTTCCTTTAATAGGAGATACATTTAGGCCTTTGCTGAACATTACATTACCTCCCGAATGTGTAATTTTCAACAAGGCAGTCATTTCTCCCCCCAAGGGAACAACGGCTGCTGTGCTGCCCTGAGAGGACAGCAAATGTCAGTTACTGTGATTTTATGGGGTTAAGATATAATTATGCTCTTGTTATCAGATCTTAGAGTGAAAGACAAGATGTGCTATTTTAAGCATGCGATTTTGGCAATAACAAAAATAATTTTCTCCATAGTGCCTTTTTTTTTTTGTTTAAATGTTGCTATGAAATAAACTTTTAAGAGCAATGAGAATATGTATGGAATTTTCTCGTCTTAAAATTTATGTTAGACTATTTTTTACAAGTATTCCAAACTCTCATGCAAGAGTACATGAAGCAGGATTGCTCTTTTTCTTTTTTTTTTTTTTCTTGGGAGACAGCCATCGTTACATTGGGCCAGAGCTATGAGTCAGGGCTGCTGTTTCCTATCCTGAAGTGAGGAATCTCTCTCAGGAAGTCCTGTGTTGTGCTAGAGATCAGACCAGGTGATAATGGCCTCATCTGGCTTTGAAATTTATGAGAAGGAGATAGGACATGTAATGGAGTCATTATTTTGTTTTAGTCCATTCTTCACATTGCAACACTTGGAGATGTAAAAGCCGTGTGGTGGCCAGATGGAAGGAGCAGGGAAAGGGAAAGAGCAGTAGGACAGCTTCCCCATTGCTACTAAGAACCTGAATAGAGGCAAAAAGTGCTGAGAAAATGTGCAACTAATTTTATCCATATAGATGACTTTAGAAAGAAGTATAGATTATGAGAATGTAGGCCTTAACCTGAGAGGAGAGGGAAGGCAGGAAGGGCCAGAAAATATGGGCTAAAAAGAAGAGAAAAAATATGTGGTTGCCATCCCCTAAAATCTGAATCAACTTTATTAGAGTGAACAGAGGACTCCAAATTCTCAAATGAAAATGAAAAAAACAAAACAAAACAAAACAAAAAAACCACAAGAAACATGAACTTTAAAATAGGATAATCAGGGCTGAGAAGAAGGAAATAGATGCCATTTATGTGAGGTTTAGAATTATTCCAAACAGCAAGAGTTAAATAAATAAATAAATAAATAAATAAATCTTCCTCCAATTCCCCTGTAATCTTCTACATGCTTCATTCAGAACTCTGGGACTCAAAATTGCCTTCGCATCCAGATTCAATTTTTGACTTATTTTCCCACTTTTTTTTTCCTTGTTCTCCGTAATTCTGTTCTTAAATACTTGATAAGCAACTCTCAGTTTCTAGCACATTCTAAATGGAGCTGGGGCAAAATAATTTCTTCTACCAACTCTTAAATTTCAAATCTACCTTATTTTCTAGCTGTAAGAGGAAAACGTATTTTTAGATCATTAGAAAACTATATCTGCTTCAAAATAATATATTTACTTAATTTCAGACCTAAAATTAATTGTAAGAAGTTGTTTAATCACTGAAACTTTTCAAGCTAATCGGTACTAAGGCTTTGCTTTGTTTGATGAGGAAATACTAAATACTGTTGAGTTGCTTAATCTGGTAAAACTAAGGTGGAAATGGGCTATGATGACTTTTCATAAAGACATTTAGGAGGTAAACTTCAAAAAGAAAAATAATTTGTTAAAGGATAATACTGTCATGGGAACAAGTGGATGCAATCTGATTATTAATACATTCAGGCTGGAAATTTAGAGAAATCTTTCCATCCACCCATCCAAGAAGTGATATTCCAGTGATGGGAGCAGAGAGTCACTGGTTTAGGCTGTAGTTGGGTATGCTGATGACGGGTATGCTGATTGTGTCGCAGAATTCTTAGGGACAGAAAATGGGCTTGTGATGTGGATCAGTTGGTATCTGATGTTTAGGTGTCAGCAGCTGAGTTTGAAAAGAGACTTGGTTGTTTATTTGCTCCATTGTTTTATCCTATTAATCACATGCTTCAGGACTTTTGTTTCCAGTCTGTGGAGGTCAGTAAGGGTCATTTTTACATTTGGTTTATGCATTGCTAGACTTCTAGGTTGCTCTATTTTCCACCTCTGAACCATGAAAGAGCAGGATGTAGAATAGGGCCCCTAATCTCTTAGTGTCTCTCACTCATAAACTCAAGTTTAAACTGACCACCAGATTTGGGGTAAGGAGAGAATTTTCCTGCTGATCAGATTGCCAGGAACTATTGCAGAACAGGGAATTGTCTTCATCTGTCTAAATTTCTTAGGATTTGCAGAAGATTTCACATAACAATTCCCTTCTATTACAAGGATTTGGGCTATTGACAAAGCAATGGATCTTGCCTTTTTGCTTCCTGGGGCTCATTAAGGTTGCAGCTGCTTTATGATGAGGTGTTAAGTCTGTTACATACTGCTGGGGAGCATCCTGGGGCCAGTGGTGTGCAGGGACACACCAGGTAGGATGCCTCTGGACTCTTCAGTCTAATCATCTGTGAAAGCTTGGATTTGGTGACCCACCTGACCCTTTCTAGTCTTATTTCCTCCAGTCTTTCTTCTTGTTCTTCTTCTTCCAAGTGCTTCCAAATGTCAATTTTAATTCAATCTGAAACAGTTTGTCTTTCTTGATGCGTCAAACTGGCCCATGACTAAAACATCACTGAAAAACCAACCTGGTCACTCAGGCCCTCTCTCATTCCCTGGCTTCCTCCATGACCTCCAGTTAGGTGTAGGAGCCTGTGGGCAGCGTGCACACAGCAGTCCCTCCCAGTTGAGGAAACAGGTTGGAAAACACGCTGGAGCTGTACCTGTTTCTTGCCCCACATTAGGCTGGGAAGCCCAGTGGAGTGGGTTTCTGTGCTTTCCAAAATTTGGCTGCTATCGATCAGATACGAACTGCCCCAAACCAGGTCAAGATGGAAGGGATGCAGCTGTATTGCAGTGTGATGAAGGTTGGGCATTGCTGCTGGCTTGGGGCTGAGGTGGAAAGCACTGGCAGTCCTAGAGCCACACTCAGCGGAGGACTCAGACCTCCTGCCCACCTAAGGAAAGGGGGCAGTGCTTTGGGAAGGGGGCAATGTGGGGATTTGGGAAGCGGGCAGGCAGGATGGGAGCCAGCTCATTCTTCTGACACGACTCAGTAGTGGAGCACTCACCACACCAGGTGGCTCTAACACAGGAAAGCATCACAGCACTGCTGGAGAAGCCTTGCTGATGATTTATTTTGAAGCTACCATTGTGAAGCAGCTTAGCAATTAATCAAGGAGAAAGATGAATCAAAACTCCAGTGGTCTGTAAGGTCCCAGTACTCTGTTTCGTACCTTGCACATGCTAAAGACATAAAATGGTTATGATAGCTTCTTCCTTCCTTTCCAGCCTAAAGATAGTAAAAAAAAAAAAAAAAAAAAGAAAAAAAATCCCCCTTGAATGAAACAGACAAGTAAGCTGCAATGATTCCTGTGGTGCACCGTTTTAATACATGCTGTTTAATTATACTTTTATGACTAGGAACAGGTAACAGTGTTCATGCTAAAAATACTTAGACATATGGATTTCCCTTGTATTCAGAGTTGTTTTCATCTACCAGACTCATAAAGTAGTGAAGCTACATGATAATGCCATATGTATAATAAAAGCACATTTTTAGAAGACTACGTAAATGCATACTACTAAAATACACATATTTTGCTAAGGAAATTAAAAATGAAAGATAGGTTTAAAACATTGTTAAAGACTATAATGGGAATGGCAAGTGGCATAATGGGAATAATGCCATGGGATTATCCTTGGGCAATAGGGAATAACCAGAATGAGATAGTATTAAGGACAATAAGTCCAATCCTGCAGAGCAATCCTGAGAAGTGCTGAGCTTGCTCAGATCACAGTAAAGTCTGTGGCAGCTGAGGGCATTGAACACCTTTGCAGGATAAGGCCCAAGTCAGAGTTCCAACCTAAGGCTGTCATTTTTAGCCTGGATTTTTATGAGATGCCAATCTGATTTTTATGAGATGCCAATTTGGACATCTTAGTGGGACCCTGGCACACTGAGAAGCACTCAGAACAGCAGCCAAATTTTTTCGAGTGGGCCCAATCCACCTGCCACTTAAATTGAAGGACAGACTGCCGTCGTCCTCCATGGGGTTTGTCTCTGGCCCTGTTATCAGGAGGCACCCTAAGTATGTTAAAAATTGGCTCAGGGAGGTATGGAAACAGCACATCTCAGAAATCCTGTGCTCTGGCACTCCGGTTAGGTGGAGCCAGCTTAACTCCATTTTCAATTGTGAGATGGCCAAGTTGTGCAAGCGTTTCTGCCCATTTCATTCCTTAGCACAATACAACCCTATTTTACATGCCTCAGATAGCCAAGGTTACAGAGCTATAAGGACAGTGAGAGTCACGTATCTTGATTTCAAGCAAACAGTTTCCTTGGATGGAAAAATAACATTTTTGATTCCTTGAGCGGAAAAACCTGCAAAAGCTATCTCCTCCTTTCCCAGAGTCCAAACAGAATTGTTTTAATAACCTTATTAGCAAGGTCTCTGTGAAATACTAGTGACTGTGGCCCTCAGGCCTGCAGATTTAACAAGACTGCCCACAACCATAAAGTGGAGGTGTGTGTGTGGGGGGGGGGGGGCTTGCAGGAGCAAGGACTATGACCCCAGTCTTGCCAAAATCAACAGGACAGTTACCAAACGTTGTTGGGTTTGGGGACACAGGATCAGCCCCAGTGCCAAGCCCAGAGTGTGCTTCCTCAAGGCAGGGCCAGAAAAAGCTTGCAGGTTTGGGCTGGTGGAGGTGACTTCAGATTTCTAATTTTTTTGCTTCCCTCTGGCCATGCCATGAAAGCTGCTGGCAGAGCAAGGGTCATCACCCTGGACCCCGCACAAAGTCTCAGGATGCCTCCTGGGGCTCTTTGCTTCCTTCCCTGCCATGCAGGGGTGTGGTGTGCCCATCGCCTTGCAGCTGTGTCAGCAGGGCTCTTTCTTAATTTTCTTAGGTGGGGAGTTGAGAAATTTACACATTCTGGGGACTCATGGGTTTTAGTAGACAGGTCCCCAAACCTCCCTCAATTTACCTGTATTTCCATGCCTGCTTGAGGCTCTATTTTAGTCGCTACAAAAATGAAATGAAATGAAAAATAAAATAAAATAAAATAAAACAAAAATAAAATAAAACAAAAATAAAATAAAACAAAAATAAAAAAATAAAATAAAATAAAATAAAATAAAATAAAACAAAACAAATAAAACAAAACAAAATAAAATAAAATAAAACAAACAAAACAAAACAAAACAAAACAAGATAAAATAAAATAAAATAAAATAAAACAAAACAAATAAAACAAAACAAAACAAAACAAACAAAACAAAACAAAACAAAACAAAACAAAATAAAATAAAATAAAATAAAATAAAATAAAATAAAATAAAATAAAATAAAATAAAATAAAATAAAATAAAATAAAATAAAATCCTGGATGTGGGTTGTGGCAGGCAGAAGAGCCCTGCTCAGGGACCAGTCATTTGGTTTGGTTCATGCCCATAGTCTCCAAGAGCATGGGAGCAGCTCCTGTAACACACCATCTGTGCCTGCAGTGGGTGAGAAAGCCCTCCGTGCTGCTGGGGAGGTGGCACTGCCCATCTTTGCCTGCTGTTGCTCTTCTCTGGCCTGCGAGCAGTGGCTGTGTGAGCAGGTCCAGCCCACGGGTGCTCTTTGGGAGCGCTGGGGCAGGAGGTGTTCCCTGCAGGGGGCAGTCACCGGGGGCCATGTGGCTTGAGGAGGCCTTGGCTACCTGACCATCTTGCCCTTGCAGCCCAGCCCAGCATATCCAAGCTACTGGGGGTCCCAGAGGCCCAGGAACCCTCCATCACTCTGGGAGTGAAGCCGGCCTCAGGAGAGGGCTTTCAGGAGGAAGTCGCCTGCAGTGAGACACTTGTTCCTCTGAGGCTGGGCTAGACCTCAAGCTGCCCTTCTGTTGCTACCAGGCGGGGAGAGCAGCAGCTCTTCTAGGAGGAGCTTCTTCACTGTTCAGGTACATCTTCAGCTGGAATGCTGCTGTCTTGTCCCTTTTGAAGGTGCCTGAAGGTACTTCACTTCTTCAGTGTACCTTCGGTGCTCTGAAAGCACTCCTAAATACCTGTGTTAAAACATGCTCTTCAGCATAATCGCGATAAGCCTAACTGCTAAGTCCAGCCTTACAGGGAGGGTGGCACTTCCTTAAATGTATAATATAGAGCATCTACATTCATATTTTTAGTAGCATATAGCAGTGGTCCAGCCTTTAGTGTACTGTATGTACTTTTAATAATCTCCATAAAAGCCTGATTTTCAATCCCTAGGCTCAAGCTGACAGTGTAAATAAAATCACCCAAATCCACAGGGTAAGAGAAATGAAAATGACAAGGATTAAAATTTTGTCAAACCTCTTTCTTTTTAAAATTCTGCTTCCCTTCCAATTGGATCACGACCCTCTGTGTGCACAGCTTAAGACCAGACGGTATGCTTTCACTTTTATTCCGCTCTGCAGCAGGCTTACAGTATTTAGTGAAAGTCTGTAAAGAATGTGTGCTGTGTAGAGAGTTAATACCATAATCCCCTATCGTTAGGGTCAAATGCTGAATAGAGCAGAAGAATTAGAAAATATGTTACATACAATGGCAGAAAAAATGCATCAGCATGCTATTCTGTTAACACACGCATTCATTACCAACAAGTAAATGACAATGAGGTAATAGAGTATATTAAGAGACGTGTACTTCAAGTCTAGTGCGTGTGTTATTATGAGAACCTGAGACTGTGAGTAAGAATCTAACTCTATGGATATACACACATTGCAGGGTTTTCCACTGCATGTAATTGCATCTTTCTAGGAAGCACTTTGATGCAAAAATCAGCTTTTAAAATTATTTGGCGGAGATGAACTTTGAATACTCCTTTTTTAATTTCCTGTGAAGTGCGATATCTATATTTCCCTATCCAAACATGACAATACATCTGTCTCTGGAGAGTTCCCAGGCATGAATTGTGGTAATTTTAGCTAAGGAAGTATTCAGAAAACAATCCAAGTGCTTGCCTTTTCAAGAGATCCTTAGGGTGCTAGCTACTTACGTCATATAGCATTGGCGTGGGTGTTTCATTCCCTTGGGTTTTCAGGAAAAACCCAGCCAGTATGTGCTGGAGGAGTGACAATTTACTAGAAAGAAGAGAGAGAAAATACATTTTGTATGTAGTGTTCCCGGATACCAATTGCAAAATATAAGAATCACATGATCCAAAAATCAAATCATTCTGAGTTAGCATGTTATGCCTCCCTGCAAGGAAAAGACTGAGCTTCACAAGAAGGAGGGCGACCCTGTAGAATGGGAAGAGATACGGAAGTTATTTGGCTGCCTTTACTGACACTAAGTAGTGTCTGATTCCCTAATTATTCCTGCTGATTTAGCCTGGTTATTAAGGGAGAGAGACAGTGCTGAGCTGGAGACAGGATGAAGGTACTTAAAAAACATCTTGCAAAAGCTGGTTAATGACAAACTGTGGAAAGCGCTGCAGGAACGTGTAATCTCAAGACTTTGTCCAGTGCAAGCATGTTATCTTATCTCGTGGCTGATCCGTTGTAAATAGTGCCAGGAGGCACTTTACCAAACTGACCATGTACGGTCTTAGGTAGACACATGTGCTAGCTGGACACTGTCACCTGCACAATGCTGACAATTTTATATGTTTTCCTACAGTAGGAGCTGGGAGCAGTCAGGAAATTATTTTTGTCTGAGGGGGAAAAAAAGAAAAGAAAAAGCTCAAAAGAGCAAGCTTCTTAAAAGCTCCGTTCAGTTTTTCAATAAAATTAGGAAATTCTTGTGTGTTTTTTCTTTTTTTTTAAAAAAAAAAAAAGCTCTTATTTTGTTAAAAAAGTCTTCCTCAAAATTTGCTTGACTGGTATTTGAAGATAAAATTGAAGATAAAGAATTGAAGATGAAACTTTTAGGTTTCTAAAGGGAGAAAAATGATTTATGGGGATATTGTTTCTCATCATTTGTGCACCAGAATAAACTTCTCCTGCTTTTGAAAGTTTTCTAAAATTCTCTCTGAGCACTTCTGAGTTTTGTGACAGGGGCTTTATCTAGCTGTTGAGCACTGCTGGCAGGCAGCAAACGGCGGGCAACGTTAGCAGGTGTGAGTGTCCTGCTCCTGCCTTGTGTCCTGTGTTGGTCTCATCATTAGAGGCGAAAATTGCTTAAGGCTTCTTTTCCTTTTAATCCTCATGAAGAAAATATTTTACCTTCTTTCTTTACAACATTCTGACAGTTCTTCTTGCAAAGTTATGCTTGTGCAAAAATAAATTCAGAAAAATTAATACAAAAAGAGTCTCACTGCTGAAACACAAAAATACTCCTTCATGGTTTCATATGCATATGTGAGTGCCAAAGACATTTTTCATCTGGGCAAAATTCAACTTTGTGGTTTAGTCTTCAAAATCTGTGGTATTCATGTCTTTCTGTCCTTCTGTGGTAAATGTAGAGAGGTATAGGTAAATTTGGGTATTCAGTTTATTTAACCACAGTTACTACAGTATGATGAACAAAGGCAGGCTGTGCCAGACTGGTGCCAAAATAAATGCTGGTGAGCAGGTTCACAGAAGCTGGCCTGTGTGTACCTGGCTGCAAGTCATGGTCAGAGGAAGGCTGCTATTGCCTGAGGGAGGAATGTCTCACCTGGAAACTGGAGGTCAGGAGTGGAGATTATTTAAATCAATAGATTACACATGTTGGTCTTGACTCTGCTTAATATCTAAGTGAGTCAGTAGGGTGAAAAATTCGAATTGGTGACTAGAAAGTGGAATGGAGTCTGATAGATGAAATCAAAGAAACAAAGACTTATTTCTTTGGTGACGGGAGAATACAGAGAAGAAGAAGATAAAGCATGGTCAAAAAAAAAATCTTGATATGGACTTTCTTCTCTAAAACAAAATAAAAAATAGACAAGACAATTCAGGCAAGCAAAATATGATCCAGGTTAGTGCTTGTCATTCAACAAGTTGCTCTGCTCAAGAAACAAGCCAAGGAACCTAGCGAGAACCTAACAACAATCCCATCTGGGGCTAATTTCAGGGATAAGAAAAGCCAAAAGAAGACCCCTGAGAAGCACGGAGAGTGGGAGCCATGGCCCCATCCCCAGCTCCTGGTCTGTGCTTGCTGTGCAGCTCTCCTGGTCAGGCTCAGACAATTAGATGTTGTATCAGGAGGTTGCTCACACTTCGTGAGAGGGCAATTAGCATCCATTCACCAGAAATGCCTGGACTGAGGTTGACTGTCTTAGAAATGGTTATTTTCTAAGATCTAATTTTGGGTTCGGCTGAGTGGAGTCGAGCCGGAGGTCTGACTGCCAAGCGCTCAAGTCTGTGCACAGCAGATGCAGAGATTTTTCAGACAAATTAGTGAAGAGACCTCTGTGACGCACACAAACTGCTCTGTAATGATTATGGATATTGTTTGGATGTTTCAGTGTTCGTGATATGACTATACGGGGTTAAATCAACAGTACTGTTGGGAAAACAAGCATAAAAGGGAAAAAGAATGGTATCATTTGCTTAAACGAGCAAGTTGTGTACACTCTGCTCACCATCAATTTGCATCTTCTGGTGTGGCTCAGCACAACTCCTTCCTGTGGCTCAGGAGGGGATTGACTCCAGTGAAGGAGCCAGGAAACATTCTGCTCTACAGAAGATGTCCAGTTCCTTTTGCACTCCATGATAGACATGCATCCATGAACATTTTTTTTCCCCACAGCTTCCTTGCATAATCAATGTATGCCCTGAATCCTCATTTGGGATGAAAATTCTTTGAGAAAAAGGGAAATGGAATCTCTTCCTACCCATATCCACTACATGTCTTCAGGTGCTTCTGGAAAGACTCTAAGGCTGCCTGGTATGTCTTGAAAGAAATGATGTCTACGCTACTTCTTAATATTGGTCCCTAAGCACAGAGAGTTAAAAGTGAACATTTTAGGTCAACCTTGAAGGAATTTGCTCTGAAAAGTGAGGTGACATTATTGCAGAAGTTTTTATGAAGAAGCTGTATGTGCTTCTCTCAGTGTTTACATAGCCTGATCAACACATTTGACTGCCTTCCAGCATGCTGGTGTCTTCCATTTTCCTCTGTTGTTTAGCTTGCAGGAACAGTAGCTTGAGTAGCATGGCTTTCTTTGCTTATATTTGTACTTCAGTGTGGTTGTACCTGGCAACTGTGTGTGAAGAAATTAATGAGGCAAAGTTAAGTCAGAGCGATGAGTTTTGCAATTAACACTGATTGTGGTGAGATCTAGAGTTATTTTTCTCTCTGGTGAAAATAAATTAACCTGCCATAGGAGAGTTGTGTCTCCTGCCTTCATGGCTTTTTCTATATTGGATGGCATTTCTTGGTTTTACTAGCACATACCAGCTGCAGGATGTAACATGAAGCAGAAGCCATCCGTGAACAGAATCAGGAGGACAGGATGATCCTAATGCCACTGCTCCTTTTATTAAAAAAAAAAAAATTGCTGCAGATGTACCATTAGCAGAGAGGGAAAGTTTCATTTATTTGAGCATAAGGGTTCTGACTGATTTAGAAAATACCCAGCAAAAGGCAAAGCACAGTATGTCATACTCCTTTGCTTATTTGCAAATAATGACCATTCACAAATGGAACCCTATGTTTCAGAGAGAAAAAAAAACTTAGGTCTGCCTTTACAAAGTAACATACAACTTGATTTCACCTCATATGCAGTCACAGACAGAGCTCAACACTGTCACCAGATAGCCCTTGTGATAGCAGCACATACGTAGTTTCATTTCTCTTGGTTTTCATTGTAGGGGACACGAGGACTGCCAGTTTATTGCTTGGAAGCTGCAGACTGAGTGCTTTGGTAATCACATCTTCTTAAAAGTTTCTATTCTGTCCTCCTTTTTTGATTTCGTGTTGGAAAATGCTGTGTAAAACCGTTCTTCAAAGGAAACCACCGCAGTGCTGGACAAAATATTTTTTTAGCAAGTGCTGAATTCACCAAAACAAAATTGTTCCAGGGAACTGGAGGAACTGACGACAGCTCTTGACCATATTCAGTGAACGGTTATGAAAACACATATTTGTATTTGCTAGAATTTTGGAGAAGCCAAGTACAGTTTTGACTTTTCAATACATTTCTGGCCTCTGTTTTCAACGCAAAAATGTTATTAAAGAACGTAAACCAAAACATCAGTATCAGAGGGCACAAATCTAAAGCAGAGAAACATTGTGCACCTAAGGAAGTATTTTGAAACACTTTTTTCTTACTGGCTTGCACATCAAACCAAAAAAATGCATCAAAAGTACATCTTTGTCACAATGCCACAGCATCTCCATAGTTTTGGGACCACAGAATCCCCAGGCTATCTTTAATACAGCACTGGCGCCACTCTCAAGGCAAATTATCAGACCATGAGTTGTTCCATAGTTTTTGTCTGGTTCAAGTTCCTTTGCAGAGGCTGTAGGTTGATATAGATGACCTGATTATTGTCTGTAGAAATGGAGACAGGTCACAGACAGTTGCAGAAAATAAAGGAAAGGAAGGTATAAATACTCAGGGTCCTGATCCTGTATAGCACTTAGCTGTCTTGATGCTCTATGTACTTCTATTGCAATGAATATTACTGGATATAAATGCAATTCTTAAATTTAATCCATCTGTAACCTTCATCTCTATGGAAATTAATTCTGACTGCATTTTGGGGCAAAAGTACCATTGGGATGCCTGAAAGTAGTTTGCTGTAAAGATGTTTGCATTATTTTGTGTACAAAGTTTTGTGTCTTGCATTAGATCCAGCGTAGGTCAAAGTTGTTCTGTGTCACCTTGACTGGTTCCAAAGGAAACCTTCCAATAAAGCAGGATTGTTGCAACATTTTGTGTTGAAATACAACCAGGTAAGTCATCACGGCTTAACTTGGGCAAATGAAATCCATGTAAACTTACATCTATCTTGCACAATTCAGATTGGGTTTGCTTCCTACCTGCTGCACAGGATGCTCACAAAGCATCAGAGTATTCTTCAGGTAATGCACACAGCATAGATGGGGACTGTCATATCTTAACAATTTAGGAGATGAAGGGGAGAAATGTTAATGCACTGCATTTATTTACTTTTACAGCATGCCATAAAGATTAAAAATACATTGTACACAAGTGCAGTATTTAATGTAGCACTTTAATTACATTCAAGTGTGTTACTAAATAGTCTTGAGAAAACCTTAATGACCAGCTGTTCTACCCTCTTCCCATATGTCAGAAATGGTTTCAGAAATCACATTCTGGGACAGTAAGGTTGTATAATTAGACAGTGTATAGTTAACACTTCTAGATTTTCCTCTTAAACTGTGGGCCCTTTTCACTAACATGTTGTGGTTTGGTGCCAGTTTGGCACAATACAATTATGCGATGTGCCAAACTGCAACTGAGATGTACAAACTCTCAGAGACATGTTATGATTGCACCATTATCTTTTTATATCTTTTTCATCATTAGGACTGGATGCTTTTTATGTTATGCAAGATTCAGCTTTTTATGGCCAACAAATAAACTTAGTAAATAGGACTATAAATTTTTAATACTTCTTCCATAATGCAATTTGTCTAATCAGAATTAGGTGGTTACTGTAACCCCACATCAGTTTTCACCAAAAAAGGCATGATTCCAAGATCAGCAGCAATGGACAAAAATTTCAAAGGAGGTACTTTTTGGCCCAGTCCAGGAATATACTTAAGCACATGCTTAGCATTAAGCACACGACTGCTCAGCGAAACTGCTTATATAGAGGCATGTACTGAATCTGGATCAGAAAATGGTTTATGTCAAGCAAAAATAAAACCTTTCTGGAAGTAAGCATGTATACATGCAGCTCAGGCTTTCGAACAACTACCATCCCTTTTCCCGTTAACGTCTACAAATGACAGCGTCTTTCTGGGATGCTTAATATTTTGCAAGACAAAACATAACCCCGGTTTGCGAGGTGGGGGGGAGTTCGTGTGAATGTATTTGGTGCGAGGCAGCAGCCGTGCCGTCAGCGCGCGGCGCACAGGCGATCCATCCTGGGCAAGCGGAGGGGGGCCACGAGAGGCTGCAGCTTCCCCATGCTGACAGGAGAGGTTTATGGCAGTGGTTTTTTTTTTCCATTTTTTTTTCCTGAGCTTCAATTTCCAGCGACTTATTTAGATGTAAGCAATGACAGCTGTAATCATGTTTTAAATCTTGCTTTGTATCCTTAGTTATAATGTTGTTCAATTAATATTCAGAATAATGGAAGTGATGTGCCCCTTTGAAAAAGACTTGAATGCAGGCCAAAGCTTTGGGAAACTGATTCTCAAGAGGATTAATCAGCATTTAAAACTTGCATTAATAAAATCTGATCTTCTACTGTGTGGCATGCATAATACTTTTCATTTTTAAGCATTTTATTTTAATAGTGTGGTATCCTTTGTCCTGATTTTTAAAGGGATTTTAAAATCTAACTCCTTCAAATCAATCCTGCTTTGACCCCTGTGCATTCTTTTACTGGATGTAAAAACATTAAAGAAATCTTCAGTTCACGAATACCTCTATTACTAAGGATGAGCACAGTACAGTGCACAAGCATGCTTGTAATAGAAATGAAATATAGCTTCCGCTGGAATTTTTGTTAGGCAGAGGCTCACCTTTTCATGTAAATTATTGACGTAATAAAATCATAAATTTACACATAATTACTTAAAAGTTTGAAGGTAGATTATACCCGGAGAACACACAAAGAGTCCTTGTAGGCTCCATAACAAGCACTCTCCATTTTTCTCGAGACTTTTCACTCTGTTATACAGAATATTATTGTACCCTATGCCAGCAAGATTGAGTCTGTATCTGAAAGACAGACTTAATCTATGTTTTCTGTTGTTCTCCTGATCTTATTAGTGGGTTAGAGAAACAAGAGGATTTTGTATAAAGTTTCGCATATAAATTCAATTCTAGTAAACCAGCTAATTTACATGCTACACAGCAGTTGATAAGATAGTTTTGTTTCGTGTCAACCACAGAAGCTAAATGAATTTCATAAATGCTAGAAAACATTATTTCTTCTGAAGAGGCATTTTAATAGCAAATAGCTCATGTGGATCTTCTACAAAGTAGTGAAATCTATTTGAGAAATTATTGTATCCTTACTTGCGTTTCTGAAAGGCAACAGTTTGCACTCTGAGTATGGACCATCTGCTTTTACTTTGCTTCATACCTAATGCGATGCTTCAGTTCATCATAAACACAATCAGTTATCTAAACAGTGCCAAAAGTTCTTAAAAGATATTTTTATAATCTTGCTGCCTTCTAGAAATAGAAGGTAAATGCGTTTTGTTTAAAAACAGTAACTATAAAATGCATTTTATCCAGTGGAACGTCAAAAATTATAGCCTCTTAGGCACTAGGCAGGATGACTAGACTTTGAAATACTGCAAAGAAGAATGAATCACAAAAAAATATGCCTTCCTTGCCTGCAGCAAACAGTGCACCCAAAATGAGATGTGAAGCATGAGAGAGAAGGGCTTTACACAGGTGTGCATGTGTTTCAAATAGAAGCTGATCTTAATTTTTCTAGAGTAAAAAGAGGAAAGCTCCAATTTTGGATGCTTTCTACCAGAGCTCCCAAGACCTAGGTCTGGCTCAGCAGTACACAGGTGATCCTATCACTTGCACAGAGACAGGAGGAGCAAGCCCCCATTCTTCATGCACACTAAGAGAGGGACAAGCAGGAGTTACTTTGATCCCACCCTGTTATCCCATTAAGCACCACCTGGCTATTTTTTGTTTCAGAAACCAGATATCTCTGAGGCTACTGCTCACAGACCAAAATATTTTCCCATGAGTGAAATCCTGGCCATAAAAAGTTTATGCCTAAACACCACTAAATGGGCTATGATCAAGATTTCCAGCTGTGCTAGGATGCTATCTTAAGTTGATAGACAACTAGATTCAAATCCAAAAGGCTGGATAAAATGTAAACGAGCTTTCTACCTACTGGATAAATACCCAGATGCCAGCTGATACTAGCTTCCCCCCTATCCTCACCATGCCCAAATAACCTCACTCCTGCCTGCCTTTGGTCGTCTCTAAAAGGCAACAGAAGTCCCTTTGAAATTCAGTGTTCAGATCCTCAAATGTAGGCCCGTAGCTAGCTTGTAAAGCCATGTCTAGCTTGGAAGTAGGCTAGGCCAGGGCCCATCCTCTATCACCGAAGTATCATGACTTCTGTCCATGCCTACGTTTTCTACAGAGAGGGTGGTTGTGTCCAGTGCGACCTGCCCACTGAGAACAGTGCCTGGAAGTGAAGCTCTTTCCCTCTTCTCTGCCTGAGTACCACCTGAAAGCAAGCTGGAGGCACATCCGAACTGGGAGAGATGCTGCAGCTGCCCGGCCAGGCCCAGGCTTTCGAGTCTCTTGCCAACTGCCTCTTACAGGGACAAGTGAGGGAACAGCCAAAACAATAGTGAGCATCTACTACAGCTCAGCCTGAGACCTTGATGTGCAAACAGAGCAAAACACCCATTGCCCAGTGTGGGGTTTTATAGTAGAAACCATTATATGCACTAATTTGTCTAGCTCCTACTACAGAAAAGTAAAGTTTGGTTAATAATTGAGACCAAGCAAGTTTGATGCATCGCCACAGGCATCCTGGGTCCCATCACTCTGTTGTTGGACCCCAATCTTCTTTTTGCTATCTTCTTCTCCATTCTTCTTGTTCTTTCTATTTAGGCTTCTAATTGCCATGAGGAATCAAAATCCCTCATGAATTTAAGACTTTTATCACACCCAGCATGCTTCCAGCCCTTCCTTCTCACTCTTGCCCTTCTTTTTCCTTCTCCCTGCTTCCCTTGCTGTTTCCAGGCTGCCTTGCTCTGGGCTGTGTCAGGGCTGGATTAGGCTGACTACAAGTCCCACATTCTTTATTATGGAGTCAGCATTTCTTCCTCATTCTTTGCCTGGCTGTTGCCCAACAGGTTATTTTGGGACCTACGCTGGCTGGCCCAGAGCACAGCAGTGCCAGGAAGGGTACTAACAGCCAAAGACTGCCAAGGATTGTTTGAGCCTGAAACCTGCAGGCTGGGGCTGGGACAGACAGTGTTGTGAGAGGGATTAAGCCACCTGCACACTTTTTTTCCTCTGCTTCCTCCAAGCCACAGACCTGCCCTCACCTTACCATTGCTGTCCCAAGCTGGGATGTTGCCTCTGCCCCAGACCATGCCACCCCGTGTCACACCCTGGGTCAAGGTGAGAAGCAGCAAAACTGAAGCATCACTGCAGGGTTGTCATGTGGGTTTTGGTGAGGCTGGGACTGGAAGACGTGGGTCTGGCAGCTGGATCATGCTTCAGGTGTCTCTCCTCACCCCATGCCTCTCCTTCCCAAGATAATGAGCACTGCAAGACAGGTCTCTGCTATTACTTGGCAGAGAACAGGAGAGCAGAGGAGTTGATGCTGTCCAAATATTCTCTTCACTGTGATCACTGCTAATCAAGCTTCTCTCTGACCTGTCCTAAGCTACACTTGTGTTATTACACACTTAGACTCCCTATATTCTCTGACATACCATGTGTAGGTATGAAGTGGGAATCCATGACCAGGTACAGATGCTCCGTCATCTTAGTTGTGTGTCCTGCTTAAGATATGTTCATTGTATTTGGGACCAGAAACAATTTTGCCTTCTTGACAGCAGTGTAATGCTCCAATGGCCCTTATGCCTGTGGAGCCAAATGGCCACCAACTCGTCCCTCATCTTGTGGAACTCCAAATTGAAATTACAAAGGCTTATACACAACTCTATTTCTGCTCTGGAGAACAGCCCTTTGAAAATGTCTTGAGCTGGCCAACTTCCAACTTGTGCCATCAGGGCACATGATGCCATCACACCTTCTCAGCCCCACTGCAGCAGTGCAGGTCTTGGAAGACACTAGAGCAGTCTAAGAGCAACCATTTACCTCACCAGTGAGCAAATGTCAGGGCGTGCTTGTGGGTGCCAGGCTGTCTCACTTGAAGCCAGGGTAAATATGCAGGACCTGGTGTAGCTACCCTCACAACTTGCATACCCAAGACAGGGACAATGTCTTGACTCTAGCAGATAACAACCTTGGATGCCTGAAAAACAGAGTTAAATCCTGTGGCTGATTCATGAGATGTTGCTAACTTATTTCTTAACTTTTTTTTTTCTATTACAGTTTTTTTTTTAAAGGTTATTGTTATGCTTGAATTTAGCATGCTGCTGGAGAGCACTGGGTGTGAGTCAGCCTTGAGGCAGTAAGATGACAAGATGAGCTCCTGAAGTACCTTTCTAGACCTATTTCTACAAGTCTATGAGCAGAACAAAATGAACTCAAGATGTTCTCCCAGAAGACAGCAAATAATGACATACGCAAACACACAAAAAACCAAGCAGGGAGGATCAAGTCAAGGGTGCCTCAGGTTTTACTTTCTATTGTTTTTTGAAACAGCGAAAAAAATAAAAATAAAAATAAAAAAATTTGCTTGCCCTGCATGCTTGAATAAAATGGTAGCTATATCTAAACCATTGCAGTCCCTGTGTTGGATGTTACAAAATCAAAATCTGAAAGGGGAAAGTAGTTGGCAGCAGAAAGAAAGGGGTGTTCTCTCAGGAGCGGGGCTCAGAAACCTTTTTGGCTCATGAGACTTCATGATATGAAGGTAGGTGGCTGGACTCCCCGTGCAATGTCTGAAGGAAGCTTGGCCAAGCCTCTAGTGAAGAGGACTCACAAAAGTCAGTGTGCTGAGCAGAGATCTGCTCATCCATGCCAGCGGTGTCCACTGGAGGGGCACTTTCACCCCATCTCTCAAAGCCTCACAGATGCCCAGCTCAGGCCAGAGAGCAGATAGGGTGTACAGCTGCCCCTCAAAGCTGCGAATAATGAACATCGTCATGTGCCAGATATATAGGATGAGCCCAGTCTTGCAGTTTGTTTGCTCAACTGAGTTGTTTGCCTTCTCTGAATCTTGTAAGGTGCCAAACAAATGATATGCATTGGTCTTATAAATATTTATTAATTTCCCCTTTGTTAGCTAAATTGTTTTGCAACACAGATTACTTTCTTCATTAAACAGATTGCTAAAATGCTATTCCACAATACATTTATTGTTAATTCTCTAATTAGTTAGGAATGTAAGTTTTTTGGATAGTGAAGCAACTGTGCATAGCGTCTGGCAGGTTAGCTTTTAAAATTAAATTCGTGTTTGCGTTTGAATGGTCAGTGGCAAGGAAGACACTCCTAAAATGGATTTTTTTTTTAAAAAAATCAATTAATAAATACACTCAAAATTCATGTACAGAATTATGTGATTTGCTTGCACATTCTCTTCAGCCTACTGTATCTTCTAATAACATCTTTCTGAATCAGATTCGCTGTACTAAGTTTATCTCTCCCTGGGCAGCAGATTTTTAATATGCTGTAACTATCTTTTAAGATGCATTTTGACATAAGCTGTGTAAAGATCACGTCTCATATTTTGTGCAGCAATTTATTTTGTTCATTTTTTTCGTTTTGGTAGCCTCTTCTTCGCATTTTCAGTTCTTGTAACATATGTGCTTTAGAAAGAAAACATCCACATTGTAGTGGTTAATCAAAGGGAACTAACCAAAACAATCACTTTCTAGTACTTCAAAATATTCTAATTTTTTAATGGAGAATATGCATTCTTAAATTAAATATGCATAATAAGTAATAAGTAGTAATAAGAATAAAGTGGGCTCTGGAAGAATGAATGTTATGTTTTAAGCAAAATGCATTTGATTTGCTGGGTTCAAAACTGCTTTGAATCAGTAAGAACCTGTGCAAAAAATGGGGTGATGAGGATAGAGCGCCTCATAATGCTTATAAATTGTCCATAATTGTATGGATTTTAAATATGAAAGTTGGCAGTGGCAAAAGCTAAAAGCCATTAGGAGAGATCCTATTGTGCAATGCATCAGTAATTGTAACTCATAATCTTAGAGGAAAAAAAAACTAACTAGAGTTTTCTAAAATTTTGATAACTGTACTTGAGTCTTGTCTTGATGTTTACTACAATGATGGCATTGTTCAAAATGACACAGCCTAATGCATATATGAATCCTGCTTGAAAAGAGCTACTAATTAACATGAATAGTCTTCTTCTCTGAAGGTCATTTATTGCAAAGTTCATTTTTCAGCCGAGCATTGCTAAAGTAGTCACCCCCGCTAACAGCCATTAGATTAAGAGACTTAGGTCTGTTCTCTTCATGACACTGGGTCAGGATTTTCAAAGAAAGAGGCTCTTCGATGCCAAGAATCCCTTAAAAATAATATTTGAGCAGAAAAAGAATTGATGTAATTACATTGTAAATATTTCTGTGGTTATTGAATTAATGAAGATAATTCTATTCATTTTATTAAAAAAACACACGCGCACACACACACACAAACACACACACACGCACATAAGTTTTCCCTGTCTGATGTTCCAGTGCAGCTGTTCCCCATGGGATTTTTGATTTCTTCAGTCATAATGACTCATTAAAACTGAGAGACACTGAATATTTAGCATTGGATGTATGAGCATGTTCACCTACTGTCAAAAATGAGGCATGAGAAGCCCCAGGTGCCTCTACTTCCCCCTCAGAGGCTGCAGGAACTCTTCCTGTACTCACATGCACATCAGCCACTGGTGGCTGTCCAGTAAGAAGAGGACTCAGAAGATGAAGAGCACCACTGCAGAAGGTGCCGAGCAATCCTACCACCCCTTGCAGGAGGGCATGTCCTGGTTTTACTGCTTTGGGTTGTTGAGGGAGCCCATTTAAATGCTTGCCTTAGGGTTAGGGTCAAAGTGCTCAGCACCACACAAGACTGAATGGATCATTTTCATCTGTTTTGTCTCCCTGAATTCAGTCGTCCTCTGCATTAAAGGATCTGGGCATCCACATAAAGCCTGAGATCAAGTTTAATCTATTTCTTGTCTGCTTTCAGCTTGCTGCACTTCATGTTTTTCTCTAAGTGCCACTATCTGACTGCAGAGTCAGTGGGACAGAGACTGTGTCTTGCTGGGTGACCCTGGAGCAACAGAGACACAGTCATGACTGGAGGGTGAGCGATGCCCAACAGCTTTATTGCAGTTACAGAGTAATGCAGAGAAGGAGACATATTTCTTTGCTGGAATAGTGAACATTTGGTACAAATAATTCAGAACTGGGGTTTGCCTGGCCCCCATGCTAAGACTAATCTTTGACTTACCATCCGTAACAAACTGCGATTTCACCAGGACTTTAATGTTGCCATTGGAACCGTGAATATTTATTTCTGAAACAGGATATGTTCAGGAGCCCCATTAATCCCACTGTCAATAACAAACAATACTTGTTTGGATACAGGTTTAGAAACTGCAGTGACAGCTACTGCTTGGGCTCAGGTCCATCCCTCCAGGTGGGTTTCTTGGATATTTCTGTGGGTACATGGTGACAAAGAGGTTCAGGATCCTTGCTGTGGTTGGAAAAAGTTGTTCACCCAAGTCAGTTAGTTATGAACAGGTATGGGGTCTTTTGGGTTGGGGTGTGACACTAAATGCATTGCTCTTCTACATCTTGCTGGCTTCAGAAACAAGCAAGTCTTGGTACACCACTTAGGCTCTGGAGAGCCTTTGCTCTATTTTTAATGCCACTTAACTTTCCTTTGAGCAGGCCAAGGCTGGGATCTTTGCTAGATAACTGGAACCTAAGTCATGCCTGAACTCATCCCTGGTTTGGGGTTACTCTTGTCGGTAAACATGAGGTTCTGCAACCCAGAAGGGCTGTGAGTAGGGAGAAGGATGAGAATCTCTTAAGAATAGACAAGAAACCCTGGAATTTCTGTGTGATAATTATTTTGGGTGATGAAGCACCTCTCTGAGAGCTGTCTTGCAGGGAAGCCAGCTGAGGCCATAAGAGCAGCAGGGAAATCCCACAGACCTCAAGGCATTCGTAAAAATATTTTGCCTTGGCCCTTGGGATTTGTGTTCTGCCTCCACTGGTCATGCCACTCTCCCTAGAGTCAAGCTTCCTTGGTCTCCTGGTGGCTACAACCAGTCCCAAAGCTGCAAGCAAGAGAAAGCTCCTCCAAGTCTGAAGGACAAGCATGTGGAGGGAACATCAATGTACCTCTGCCCCTTCCTTTCCTCCGTGTCCCCAGGACAGGGGCAGGAATGTTGCAGACATGACAGAGGGGAGCAGGAGACTTGTGATGTTGCTCAACTGCTTCTCCCTGCCAGCTTCCATGGGGTTTTTGCTCCTCTCCACTTGCGTTAGCAGAGGGGAGCATATGGGCCTTGGAGATTTAATGTTTCATGGCTTACTTGGCTGTCAAAATGTTTTACATTATTATTTGTTGCAACATTCACGGTGATCATCTTTAAGGAAAAAAAAAACCTGTGCGGCAGGTCCCTAGATGCCCTTGCTGGGAGCAGATGTCGGAGCAAGAGCATTGTTAAGCCTCTCTTGGATTTTTCATTTCCCACCCTTTGTACAGTCTAAATGAAGCAGCACAGCACACACACAACCTCTCTTGCCGCCCAGCGGGACTTACTGAGGTGGTTTAGGAAGGTGGGAGGTTGAGACAGGGAAACTTGCAGATTTATAGGGCACAGAGACGGATTCATAATCTGTATTGATGGCATCATCCCCAACCATGTGACAGCCAAAGCAGATAAGCCTATGACTGAAGTGAAAAGATTTCTTAAAGCTGGTAATCAATATCGAGCAGCTCAGCCTGTTGGGCTATCAGGTTCGGCGATCTTCACGTGCGCGGGGTGGGAGTGAAGGGGAGCTGGGGGGGGGGGGGGGGGGGGCGCTGACCCCAAGGGTCCATGAAACAGGGCAGTGCAAAGCAGCAGCCTGGAACAGAGCTGTGTGTTACAAGCACCTAGTACTGCAGTGGGTGATTTCAGCAGAGGAGGGACTCTATAAAAGCCACAGGACAGCTTTGTTTTATTGGGGGGGAAAAAACAGTAACAAAGAGTTAATGTGTAAGGAACCTGAGTATCAATAACATGAGAGCTAGAAATTTTGTTAAGGACAAAGCCCTCAAAGAGTGCTAAATACTTTCCCTTATCCATTGTCTCAGGCTCGAGACCTGAGATCTCGAAGGAGATCTCAGGATCATCAAGATCTCCATCTGATGCTGAAAGTTTCCATAGTGTGTTCCTTGTTCAAGATTTATATCCAATTACTTGCAAGTATCTTGAGATATTTGAGTTGTGAAAGCAGAACCTCCTGTTGTCTGAACCCTGATGGACTTCCTAAAGGAGGCATTCCTCGACTGATGGACTTCCTTCCAGGTGTTCCTCCACTGCTTCTGCTGGAGGGAACATGTTTTAAAATGAACAAAATAGTAAAACTTTTTGTAAAGACATGAAGACTTTATGAGAAGCAACTATTCAAGCCTCCACTGTCAGTAATGCCTAATAAAAAATCTACCCTCCTCCAGAATGTTTGGGGCAGAGCTCACCTCAGAAGTCACTGCCTGCCTTCTTGCCACCTTCTCAGATAAGAAGGGAGCTGGTGCCTGCCGAAAGAAGTCACATTTGGGTAGCACCTCCTCAGAAACAACATTCCCAAGAAAGGGAAAGAAGTTCTCTCCAGAAAATCAAGCATTATGCTTTGTTTCCACTAAGTGACTGGATGCCGTGAAACCTGGGCTGGTTAGATTAGCACACAAAGATGAAGGGAGAAACCAAGCCTTTCTATTTTTCTGTATTTATGGGGCGAGACAGCTGGGGTTCAAACACATTCTGTATTATGAAGCACCTATTAATATCATCTCCTGATGGAGAACAGGGTATTTTTTCCTTCTTAAATGTTTAATTAGTAGGCATTGTGTTATGTCTTCACTTCAATAAATTCCAGTTGAGAAAGATTTTGGGTGCACATTTGAATGAACGCTTGTCTTGAAAGACAGAGCAAAAAGAAATTGATAATCATGTTTCCCTTGTTGTATTTACTGTTTTGCTTCTAAAGGGAATATTACTCCACTAAGAGATTCATAATTAGGAGGATGCCAGATGGGTTATCAATGTGGTTTTAAATTTTTATACGTAGAGTGCTTGTTTTTTCAGGGGATGCTTTGGTTCCACGTACAGTAGTTAAATATGAATGTCGTCTATGAGGGGAATGCTAACTATTCCATGATTTTGAATTTGCTGTTTATTTAATGCTTTTTTTTTTTCCTTTCTTTTTCTTGAAAGCTGGTCTGGTGGGATAGATGAAGAGAATGGACCTACCAGATGGAGGAGCAGAGACTGAAAGCAGAACAGAGATGGAGGAATAAAGCCTGAAAGCAGAACCAAGATCCATATCACCACCAGAAAAAGCTGACTACTTTATAAAAGAAGTGAAGAAAAAAAAAATCAGGACCTTGGGCTCTTCTGAAATGCCAAGGAAGAGGCATTTCTTTTGGGTTGAGCACCTCGGAGGCTTCTGTGTGCTTTGTGTCGTCATCACCAGAGCAGTAGGGTAGCGTGGCGTGTGGACAAGGCCAACTGGTAGGTGCATCTCAGGTGAGATGATGATAGGACAAGGACATGAACAGGACCAACTGCCAGAATTACTGTCCCAAGGAAATCTTACAACTCCTTGGAAAGCAAGGACTCAAAATCAGAGGTGTTTGGCTTTCTAAAGAGCTTCAAGAAGCTCTCCCCCAGCCAGTGGCATGTTGGTACTCATGCAGCTGGACACGTATCCCTAGACACAGGGGTGTATGCACACACACAAGCACGTGTGTGTACTTCACTATTTTGCTCAGTGTATTTCGACCTTCAGCACCAAAGTAGGACTCACTTCTGACTGCAGGATTTATGTCAAAGCTGGTATATCTTCATCACTCACCAGGGCTTTTCATCAGACAAAGGGGCTGTGTCACCTTTACTCTCTTTTCTTCTGAGTCTCCTTTCTGTCATGAGCTTTTAGAGCTGTGATAAACAGGAGTGAGCCATACACAGCATAATGATAACCCAGATGACAGTGTCAAATCTACATTCACTCCATGTGCAAGTGTTACTGAAGGAGAAGACACCAGGGAAGGTTGAGCAGAAGTGGCAAAAACAAAAGGGCAGCTGCAATGGAAATAGGATGAGGCTTACCCAAATTCTGTTAAAATAATAAACCACTTTATGAAAAATATACATCAGATTAGAGAGATGCCACAATCCTAGACTTATTTTAAAAAAACTTATGGAGGTCAGCTCATCACCTCTAAATGCTATTTTCAATGGTAAACCTCCCTGCAATGGTATTTCTTGGTCTAGAGATTCACAGTCTTGCAGACCCGAAGTCTGGAACAAGGACCTGTTTGCCAAGACAGAGGCCAGAGACAAGTCTACTTACTGAAATCAGAAACACAAAAATTTAATAAACACTTTAAATTCAACAGCAGGTCATGAAATAATACATTTTCAAGGGAAAAGAAATCACTGTCATATGTAAAAAAGTACTTCTTAGAAGGAGAAGAGGATGTGCCTTTGGCAGTTTGGGTGGGCCTGCACCTGGAAGACTTCCTGGGATATTGGTCTGCCCTTTCCTGAAAGACACTGAGAAACAAAAGGGGATCAAGAAAAGACAACTACAATAAAAGGAAAGGACGAGCACTGTGAGCCCCCAAAGCCAGAAAGCCTGTGGGTTTTGAGAAGTACCTCACTTTGTAGCGTGGGACAGAGCCCTGTGAGGGTCATGGTAAGGACCTACTGCATGTGCCTCACACTTGAGGAAAAAGAGGGAGAACAGGACCCAGCTTGCAAAGGTACTGGGCAAAACTGATGGCTTTGGGTCCTTAATACAATAAAAATCCAGGCTTAAGGGAGCAGACAAAATTTGCAAATTAAACCTGTGACAGAATAGAAAACTGCAGTCTGGTATCCTTAACTACTGAAATATTCTTTCCATGTGTATCTCTATATAATTTACATAATAACAGGTGCTATTCTAATGAAAGGAGGGGAAAAAAAAAAAAGACAAACACAAGAAATTAAATAAATGGCAGTATGGCTGTGGAAAAGAACTAGAGTAACTGTACAGATAGTTGTGAGACCCTGGCTTGAAGAAGGACAAGACAGTGTTTCCTGTAAACATATTGTACTGCTGTAAAAACAAGCAGGAAAATGTTTGGTTATCAAGAGAAAACCCCGACGCTTAATGATGGGGACAGTTAGGAAAGTGTCACATGAGATCATTAGGTCATCCTCATTAGAGAAGTTTAAAATTACTTTTGCTAAAGTTCAAGAGAGAGTTATGTGGAGGAAGCTCTTGTGTGTTTTAGAGACTAGACCAAGAGGGGCATCTATGGTTTTGTGTGAACAAAGACAAAATATCATGTGAGATATTAATTGGACCTTTATTTAGCTGAAATTCAAGACCTGCAGATGATGGCTCTGTGACTTGTCACCAATAGTCTGGCCTGCAGTTCTCAAGTTTGCTCTAATGCTCTCCATTTTATTTACATAATAGAGATTTTCTTCCTTCCTTCTTTCCTTCTTTCCTTCTTTCCTTCTTCTCACAGAGTAACTCCGCCTTTGAAGTTTTCAGTACTGGAGGGTTCATTCTTCTGGCTGAAGGCTTGTGTCCTTTCCTTATTACAGGGTAACTCTTAAGAGGCAGAGGAGGATGGACACGGTGATGAGGTCCTCTCTCAAATTGAAGACAGGCTAGGAAAGCTTTTCTGTCCCTTTTACCTCAGCATACTTTAAAATATGTACCTGGTCTTTCTTGGAAGAACAATTCCATCAGTGTCTGCTCTATCTCTTCCATAGCTCTGTACATCTGCAGATTACAAAGAGCACATCCATCCCTCTAACCTGGTATGCCAGTGGCAAAACTTCACTGCACACTGTTAATTCATCCCTCTGCTTTTGGCTTTCCTCCCACAGAGCCTCTGGGGGCATCCTTCCGCAAGACAGGGAGAGCAAGGACAGGAGACACCCAGGGAGAAGGCTGGCATAACCTTGATTTTGCGGCAGCACAGGCATAAGAATTTCTGTGGTGGAGTTTGAAATACCTCTTGGTTTGCGTAGCGGAGATAAATTGCACTAAATAGAATGGGGAACATGATGGTAATTAACAGAAATGAAAAGATTTAGCTGTCCAAGTTGAAAGAGGTAGCTGGCCAGCAAAGGAATGGCTGTATGTCTGCTTGGAGGGTCGTGTATCTCAGACATGCTCTGTAGTTGGTCTGCTGCCTTTTCAGTAAAGTCACATTTGTTCTCCCACTGGGTCTGGCAGGAGCACCAAGGGCAGGAGCTTCTCAGACTTTCACTACCCAAATTTTATAGGAAGACATAGTCTTCCCAGTCTTATCATACCATAGGGACTGCCTAGGCTTAGGGATGGTTTTCCAAAAAAAATATGAACTTGAATCTCTCGTATCTTCTGGATGTGGATAAAAGGGAGAAACTGGTGACACCTAAACTCCCCAAACTATTTGACCATGTAGCTACGGCTACAGCTCCCTGGGCTCCTCTTTCCAACTGCGACAGCATCAGTAATGTTTTGCTAACATTTATTGGTATAAAAGTTTTTGAGAGATCCCAGAACTGAAAGACTCTTACCTGTATCTTTGTTTTCCTTCCTGTGTTAATAACAGCCGCTATATTCCCAATAAAAATATTCAGAGTACCGTGTTACGTCTGTTTCTTAAATTGTGATCATTATGTGACTAATCATAATAATAATATGATATTAGTGGGAAAAATGTTAGAAGATATTCCCTAGAGGGAAATGAATTTCTTTTTATCATCTACAGTAGTTTATTTCACATATTCATGACCCTCCTGGTATTCTTTATTTATTTATTTATTTATGATGAGCCATAAAAATGACAAAATACATTAGCAAAGTTCTTGGTTTATGCTAAAATGACCATATTCAAAAATAATAACAGAGACTTGTATCAGCAATGCAAAAGATGCATGAAGTAATTGGTGCTTAATTTGTACACAAACTGTCAAGGCAGTTTTCCTCACGGCCTGCATCTTCTGAATTCATTAGTCTCTAATTAAGGCCAGTTGGGACCAGCAGTTAGAAGGTTAAAGAGGTTCTGACAGCCCTAATCATTGCTCAGGAAGCTGAAAATGTATGCAAAGTCTCGGCAGATGGGGTGAGATCTGCTTCTGCCAAGTGATAACTGTTATTCCTTTGCACCTCCAAAGCTGTCATCCTAATAGGCACATTTTAAATTTATTAATGCTCTAGTTACAATGCATACAGAGTCTCTAATGGTATGTCATTCAGAGTATATAAACTGAGCAATTAACACATATTACCTGGTAATGGTAAAATTATTTGTTGCCTGTTTGATTTTTTTTTTTTAGTTTCCTAATCCAGCAAGAATAGTCATAAGCAAAGAGTATTCTTTGTTAAAAAGGGGGGATTCTGAGCTGCTTGTTTGTTTGTTGGCCATTAATTCTTTGTTTCTACAGACAAAAAGCTCACAAGCCATAGCTAACTTTTCTTTAATTTTCAGTTCCTCAAAGATTCAGGTTTCGGGGTTGTATGTTTTTCAAACCTGAAATTTTAAAATGCGTGTTTCATCCAAATAAAATTTGGATGAAAATAGACCACAAAGGTGGTCTAATTTTTTTTTTCTGCTAAATTTAGTTTTGTGTTCTGTTCCTTTTTTTTTTAATTATTCAGAAAATGGATGTTCTCCCCCCACCACACTATTTCAATGAGATGCCCATATTTTGTTCCCCAGCATGGTGGTATCTCTCTCCTTAATCCTATTTGGTTTAAAGTTGCCTAATCAAGAGAAAGGCATGTTTTTAGGTCTCTCCACCCATCTGAAGGCTTCAGCCACAGGAGGCCTTTAATTGAATGTAGCACTCATGCAACCATTGTCTGTAATGTGGAAGCCTAAAAAAGAGCCTCCCTTGCAAGGAGCAGAGCATCCAGGAGAGCGTCAGCTACTGTACGAGCAGAGGAATCACAAACAGTACTAATAATGTGATAAGATGTTAATGTAAGCAACAGAACAATTATGTACCCAGTGACTTATAGACAGGCCAGGAACCCATTCCTCTGTTGGAATTAATTGATTTTGCTCTGTGTAATGAGCATAGCACAAGTAGGGAAAGGTGGTTGTGTAAATGAACTGTTGGGTCTGACTCTGCCCTCACCAGCCTGAGTCATGAGAGACTCCAGAGACGTCAGAGGGTTTCCAGATGTGCAATATCAGCACGAGATGCAGCCATGGGCTAGCTTTTTGCCTCTGGGATTTCTCCAGGTCACATTTCAGACCATAACACCTGACGGCAAGTCACAGAATCACAACCAGAGAATGGCTGAGGTGGGATGGGACCTCTGGAGGTTGTTTGGTCCAAACCTCTTGCTCAGGCAGGGCCAAAGTCATCAGAGAGGAGACCCAAAGTGCCTCTGTCAGCCAGCAAGCCTTCTACTGTGTTTTCTTGACAACCTGGTAGTCCTGCTAAAGTTAAGGAGAGTTTTCCTGAGCGCTGTGTGGCCAGGCCCTGTGTTAGCCAACAGGACTCCCCTGATAGATGCCACTCTTTGTGTCACTAAATGTGACCCAGACACGGGGAACTGCTGCAGAGGTGGTCCCTGCTGGGACCTGGAGTCAAATGATACTGCTAGCACTGCCTAGTTCTACAAAAGTACTTTCTTCAGTAGATCTCTTGGCAGAGAAGGACCATTAGTACCATTTTGCATCTCAGGAAGCTGAGGAACAGAAGGAAAAGTTACTTGTGCCAGGAGTGAAAAAAAAAAAAAAAAGGAAAAAAAGAAAAGAAAACCTAACATTCTTTCTCACCCCCACCCCCCTTTATAAGAGGGGAAGGAAATCAAAGCTGATAAATGATGTAGAACAGCTTTGACCTAGATGGTTTTCAGAGAATGGATGAAAGCCTTGATCACCTTGACCTGCATCACTGTTGTATAGGAGAGCGTTACTCTAATGATCTTCACTTTCTGATGTGGATGTACAGCAGAGCTCTAATCTTGACACCTTTCAAGTCAGAGCATCATATAACCAGCGTGGAGTATGCTTAAGCCTAAGCAATAGGTAGCCCCCTGAGTTAGTTTAGCTTTATGCTAAGACAGTTCATTTTGACTGAAGAGCTGCCTTATCTGAATGATCTACTTTTCTGCACCTCTTCGATCATCACTAAGTGGTGCACTGCCTCCTGTGCTGAGTTTCAGCTTGGAAAACACACCTCTCTGGGACTCCAGACCAAAAAAAAAAATAAATCATTTATTTTAAAAAGAGTTACTGAGGCTGAATGAGCTCTCAGGACACCCCTCAGCACCTGCAGTTGAATGTGTGTTCTGACTGTGGGGCTTCCCCATCTCCCCGAGCAGAGCTGCCCCGTGAAAGCCCAGGAGGGAGGAAGGATGGGCCAGAACTGGGATGTGCCAGTGGAACGTCACCTGGCCTCTGCTCACCAGGTTGTTCAAAATGCTTTCAATTCTGGATTATTGTACGTGGAAGTAGGCGAGAGCTGAATTTTCTACACTGCTGCTGACCCAATAAATCAGGGAATTAAATCACAGTGGTATAATATGGTGAGGGTCAGGTTGAGGACCCTTTGAGTAGCTGGAAGGCAAACCATGTCAATGCAGAGCTGGGCTTGAAAACCATTCAGCTGTGGAGACACAGCTTCCCGTTCCTTCGAATACCTCTCTCCCAACCAGTCTGGAGCACAGAAACCAGCGGCTATCATGTGCTGCAGATGGATGGGCGACGGATCGCACACAGCTAGCTGAGTCTGGCATGGCTTGACTCCTCTTGTGTTTGCTGGCTACTTACCCAGCCAACAGCCAGACATTTGTGGGGTAAATCATTTCCAGTTGTTTCACAGAAGAAAACTGTCCAGCAGTACAAATAATAATTCTGCTCCGATAGGGTTTCTGTGCCTGCAGCGCTGGTGCTCTGTTGCATCCCATCAGCACCCTCCCCAGTTCCTCTTCTCCCAGGGGAGGATAGGAAGGCTCTGCTACAGGCATTTCATGGTCAGACAAAAGAACTGCCAGCTATTTTCTCCTAATATTTTTCTCTATCCTTGCACAGGGCACAAGTGGACAATGTTACAAAAGGTAATAGAAAATTTTGGTCCAAGATAACGGAGGCAAAATTGCAAGTGACAAAGTTGTTAACTTTATTTTCATTTCATAAAACTCACGGGATTTGATGCAGCCTGGGGCTTTGTCAGGAGAGGATTCAGCCTAGGTGAAAATCACTAGATGTGGCCGTGGCTTTTGCTGGCTGCTTTATGCTGAACTGGCTCAGGGAGACAGCTCAGTAGCGAGAAGCTTGCTTTTGCTTAAATTCTGCAGTTTAGTTGTTTTTCCTCCAGGCTGTCCAAGGTGATGCCCCCTGCTCACCACCCGCCTGGAGTCACACAACTGCCACCTCCTGCCAGCCAGCACAGAGATTTCCCTGCTCCTTTCCACCTTCCTGCTGCTGGGGTAGGAGGGCGGCGGACGGGAAGAGGCCATGCAGACGGTGACCCCATACTGCACTGAGCCCTGGGTGCCATCTCAGGCCCCTTGGCATCTGGTGTGGCTTTGAGAAGCCAAGGTAAGCAGAAAGACCTGTGGGGACCCATTAGGTAGCTTGGCGGTGTCACCGCTTTGCTCTGAGCCATGGCATCTCGTCCTGCAGACCTTCTGAGCAGAGCGAGATTCAGGTGTTTGCTGAGGAGCAGCAGGCACTCAGGATGTGATGAGGGGCTTCCCTCAGGGCTGGACAGAGGTGCTGGCTTCCCTCCTGGCCCACTTCATTGCGGGTGGTTGTCCTCCAGATAGACTAATAGCACTGCACGGTCCTGCTTATGCTGTCGGTCAAACAAGTGTCTTCCACACAGGGAGTTTTGCCAAATATTTATGTCTTGCTCAGTGCCACAGTATGGGAACTGTTCTGTCGATTTGGTATGGAGGCTGTGTGATTCTATAGCCCGAGCACGCAGCAGCTCTTCTCAGGGCTGCAGTGACACCGCACCAGAGAAGAGGATGAGCTGATGGTGCCACCACCAATGGTGATCAATGCTGTGACTGCTTCCCCAGGTTAGCTGCCAGCACTGACACCGAGCTGTGCTGGGATGTGCTCCTTTCACGGCTGTGCTGCCCACCAAACGTCACTCAGATGAGGACATCTTGTGCCCACAGATGAAAGAGACCACTTGGGCCAGATGGTGCTAAATGGTGGGGAGCTGGTGGTAGGGCGAGGGCAGGTTGGTGGTTGCATCTGTGCATGAGGTGTGGGATGAAACACATGGGAGTCCGATGGACTGGAAAGTGCTGCAAGATGAAGGGCTGGAGCTCAGCTCCTTTTCAAGAGATACGGGCTTGGATCAAACGAGGAGTAGCAGAACAAGCTGTCACGGGCTGCTTTCTCAGTAGCAGTGTGAATTTCCCGACATCTGGTGCCTTCCTCCAGGACAGGTAACTTCCAAGCCTCAAGGCCAACCAGATTTTTCTGCAACTGTGTGCTAACTTCCCACAGCAGGGAGAGCTGGGGGAACTGGTGCTGGTACAGGTATTTTCCTGCAGGGCTGGAGTCCCTTCTGGTCCGGTGAGGAACTGACAATCCCCATGGCATGCTGAGCCTCACAGTCACGCAGTGAGGCTGCCCAAAGCTCAGGGTGGTCAGCAGGACCCAGAAATGACTGCAGGTTGCAAACACAAGCCATGAAGTGCTTCTGTTGAACTGGTGATCTTTGCCTATGTAGCTGAGTTTAGGGAAATAATTCCAAACGTGTGGCCAATTTGTGTTCATTCCATGTGTGTCAGAAAAATGTCTCCTGCTGTGTTTTTCTCTCTGTCATAACCTTAAGGAAGGTCTCTGTTAATAGCTATTATGCTGTCCAGTTCCAATGTCATTACTTGCATAACTCTTCTCACATTAAATAGCCTGTCTAGTGCTCGTCCAGCAATGTGCGCTCGCAGCCCAGAGAGCCAACGGTATCCACGGCTGGATCAAAAGCAGTGTGGCCAGCAGGGCAAGGGAGGTGATGGTCCCCCTCTGCTCTGTTCTCATGAGACTCCACCTGGGCCACTGCGTTCAGCTCTGGGGTCCCCAGCACAAGAAGGACATGGATGTATTAGAGTGAGTCCAGAGGAGGGCCATGAGGATGATTAAGGGTCTGGTGCACCTCTCCTATAAAGTCAGGCTGAGGGAGTTGGGGTTGTTCAGCCTGGAGAAGAGAAGGCTCCAGGGGGACCTTACAGTGGCCTTCCAGTGCCTAAAGGGGGCTACAGAAAAGCTGGGGAGGGACTCTGTCAGGGGGTGGAGTGATAGGACAAGGGGGAATGGCTTTAAACTAAAAAAGGGTGAACTTAGATTAGATATTCAGAAGAATATCTGAGGGCGACAAGGCACTGGCACAGGTTGGCCAGAGAAGCTGTGGATGCCCCATCCCTGGAGGTGTTCAAGGCCAGGCTGGATGGGGCTTTGGGCAACCTGGTCTGGTGGGAGGGGGTTGGAACTGGGCGGTCTTTAAGGTCCCTTCCAACCCAAACCATTCTGTGATTTTCTTTTCATTGTAGAAATGCTTTCTAGTGCCGGATTATCACTCTCATCTCTCTGTTTCTGCTGACAGGATAGAGGTTGAGAGCAGCTAAGTAACTCACTCAAAGTGCTGGCAGCACCAGGGCCAGGTAGCACAAGCAGCCCTGTCTTCATGTAGTGGTGAACCTCGGCTCCACAACATGAGTAATAACCATCTCTTTTTGAATTGCTTGATGAGGTTGGAAAGCTTGTGTTGGAACTGTGGTTGAGCATCACTGAGGTCCAGGGAATGCACTGTGTGCCACTGGGGAAAGTGGGATGCGGTGAGACACACCTGGTGGTGTAAAAATCTTAAGAGGTGTTTTAAAAGTTTTGGTGTAAAAGAAACCTCCTGCAATAAATAATGTAATAAGTACAAAAATGGTTGCATTTATGAAACTATAGCCAGTAATGAGTTGTTCTGCTGGAGCTCTCTTAGACATGAAGCATTTCTCCTTGGGTACATGTACAGTGATTTTAAGCAGATTGTATCTACAATGCTACAGCCTCTGACATATAGTTATTATAGTTGATGCTGCATGCCATCAAAGCAAGATGTGACTTTTCTACTATACCATGCAAAGGTGAACTGCTCCATAAGAAAAGAATCAAGCAGTGTAATCCATTAGAGTCCATTTACAAACTAACAGATATTTTACAGACATTCAACAGCCGTTCAATCAAATCATAATCTCAAAAACCTGCCAACAATAAAACCCATAAATTAAAATCAAGTTATATAAGCATGACTTGATGAACCTGATGTAATTTGATGGCATGAGATACATATCCTACATTAAGGAACGAATTCCCCTTCTTTTCTCTTATCCACTAATAGAGGGGCAGAAAATGAGTAGCAAATGTTTTGTAGCCAGAAAACCTGAACCTGAGCACAGTGACATTATTTTATAGGGGATTATTGGTCATTAGATTCTCCTTAGCATATCACCTTTTTATTAACAAATTGATGGCTGGATAGACTTCCCATTAAAGACAACCGTTCCTTTTAAAGGGCAATATACAGTACATGTTGTGTGCTTAGACCCCAGTGCAATGACCTTTGCTTCTGCATGCAGCTCCACCTAAGGAGCAGAAGGTCGTGTCTTGCAGCCCTTCTCAGAATTCAGATTTGTATTCCCTGCTGGAGCCCCAAACTCCAGCTCAAGGAGAAAACTGACATGCTGCAAACAGTGTCATGGATTGCCTCATGACTGCTTGTAGGACAGAGGGTATCTTGCTGGAATCAGGACCTTCATGGTCAGGTGTTTCTCAGCATAATGACATTGCCACTAATGGCATGAAAGGTAATGCACACTGGAGATAATTGCATGAATAGGTGTGTTGTAGTATATTTAGGAAAGAAATTCCCATTTTTGTGGAACATGGGGTACACAGGAGCCTGGGGGGTATTGTCAGTGAAGGAGCTAGCTGAAACTGCATATAAAGGCCAATTTTGGAAGTGCATGCTCTTACCTGGATTACATAGCTCATACACCTCCAGTGCCCTGTGTTGAAGAGGTCTGAAGGCTGGTATACCGGCTCTTTGCTTGGAATAGCAAATGCATCCCAATCCTTATACCAGAAGAGAGAACCAAATAGGATATGGAGTTGCCAGTCTTGACCTGGACCTCTTTGACAGAGACGAGGCTTTCTCTGAGCTGATAGACCCAAAAGCCTTTGCAAGCTGCAGGGCTCAGGTGGGCACATAATCCCAGCCCTTGCATGGGGACGGGTGGGAAGGAGCTGGGCAAACACAACTTTTCATCTCCACTACAGGTAGAAGCTGCATCCCTCCAGGTCTTAAATTTATCTGAAGTGTTCGCTGGGAGGATGGGGTCCCCTATGCAGCACTGCAGGGAAGTGGGGAGCACCTGTGGCTTGGGCTGGGCTGGGGACCATTGGAATGGTCAGAGCATCCCTGAGTAATGGAGATGGACTAGCTAAATCTTCCCGAGATTCATCCCAGTGTGAGAAGAAAAAAAACCTTTCTCTAGGTGTGTGTTTTGCTAAGGTGCTGCTTTGCTTTTGAGAGAGTAGCCTCTTCAAAGGGATTGGCTTTGAAACCTCAATGCCTCAGTGAAACAATAGTTGATTCTTTGGACTGAATATGTTCAATTACCACAGTGCCTTGCAGGATATGACACTGGAAAGGTTATGCATAGAGAGGATAATTTTGGTTTGTAGCCTCTAAATGTGCCTGGCCGCAATAGTGTGGTGAAAGAAGATGTCCTCCAAGAAGTTCACATTACTGGCTGTAGTAAAATAAAATAGCTATATTGTTTCAGCCAGCAATTTCTTCCCATTGTCTTCACTTTAAAAACCATGCATACTCAAAGGCGAAGGGATGTGTTTCACTACCATTTGAGAACTGTACTGTAACCAAATATTATCTTCATTTTGCTCCTTGTTTCATGTTACTTTCTGGTCCTTGAGTTCTCCAAAGTTCATCACTGTCTGTGACATTACTGTGACTTGCTAACTTTCTCATTATTTCTCCAATCAATAGGAGAACAATATATTGTGTTATTCTGTATTTCAGTTACCTGTCACTCAGTGTTTTATCTCCATTGATACTCCAGGTACTGCTCACAGAAACTAAAGTAGGCTGTCTTGTCTTCCGCTAATCTTGAATGCCTTTTGTTCGAGAGGTGTTTTGTATTCATCAGTCAACTAAGGACTCATCCTGAAGAAGCCCTCAGTCAGCACATAGATCTCAGTGAAAAAGGGATATGCAGCTTGTGAAATATTCATAGCAAAAGGTACCTCAATCATTTTCACCTTTTGACCCTTGGAGGCTGAAAGGATTATCAGCAGTAAGTGGCAAATCTTATGGATGAGGAATTTTCATAGATGAAATACCTTTCCATACCTTTTATCCACTTTTGATATTAAGCCTATTCAGAAGGGGCATTTATCTACCCACTCTATCTGCCACTACAGTTGTGTCCAACTCAAAACAGTTTTAATAAAAGTCCAAATTTGAAACGATAGTGATCAAAACCTGGAAATAGCGAAGACTTTTTTAAGACATGGAAAAATGCTGTGAATGTTCATTGCTTCCTGCACTTCGCTGTGGGCAAAGAAGAGCCCTTCTAAAATAGCTGTAATAAATACAGCGTAGTACTACTATTCATAACCAAAACTGTGGTTTGGGGAATCAAGTGACAAGTCATTTCCATTTGTGAAGTTAAAATCTAGCACGATAAGTGAGATTTTCTGATACTTACAATCTGCTAAGGGAGGAAGATGAACATTGATGGTCTGCAATTAGCTCATTCAGGGATCTCCAGAGCTAAGAGCAGGCTGCAAAATCTGTAACAGTGACTTGAGGAATGATTGCAAGCTGAAATGGTCTTCTAAAATTGGACATCAATTCTCTAAAGCTAAAAAAAAAATATAAATATTTTTTACCTGTCTAAATAAAAAACATCCCAGCTTTGGTGCTAATCCAGGCAGTTCAATCCACAGACCAGATCCTAGAAGTAACAAAAGCTCATCCACCCCTTCTACGAGGCAGGTTAGCAGCATCACAAGTGTGGTGCAAGGGAGTGTAGGTGACCAGCAAAAAGGGTGCTCGCCTGGGCAGAGCCATGTACCAGCTGGGGCCATGCTGGGTTCCTGTCCTGATGTGCACAGTGGAAAGGAGAGGTGCCTGGTATGAAGCCCCATCTTCAGGGCTGCTGGGATGCACGGTACGTCCCACACAACCCAAAGTGTGGGGTGACCCTCGTGTCATTACCAAAATGGGGCTTGCCAGGTCACCCACAGGCTGTGTTGGTGATGCTCTCCATCAGCAGGTGGCTTTATAATCAACCTGTAGGAGAAGCAGCTCATCTGGTGATATTTTTACTAATAAAGGTTTTATCTGGACTAACATCTGTTGCTTAACAAGCTAATGTCCAAGTGAGCACACTGGATGGGAGATAGAGCAGCCTGAAGGTTAGATCATCAAGGATAAGACAATGTTGCGTCCTTGGGCCAGGGGAAGTTATAAATGAGTTCAGGGATGAGCTGCAATGAGTCTCCTAGCCACTCTGTGCCTCAGTTTCCCAAACTGTAAATCTGGGTCAGCATCACGACCTTTTGAAAAATACCAGTAAACCCCCTTTTCTGTAAGGGTATTTGGCTGTGTATTGCTGTACTTTTTTGCCTCCTGTTAACCAGTTCACATGTGAAGTGTTTTTCACCAGTTAACAAAGGCACCTATCATATTGTTTTGTATTGAAATGCCTCTTGATTTCAATAACCCATCTGCTGATTCTTGCCATAATATGGAAATGACTTAGGAGCTGTTTGTAGTCCGCACTTTGCCATCTCTCTGTTCCCCCTAGAAGAGTTTTTGCTTATGCATTCCCATGAGAAGGACCCACAGAAACAAGGAGAAAGCAAAGAAAGTTAATATATGTAACAGACCTCGTGTGCTCTCTCCCAGATATTTTACTTACTTCAGAGAAACTGATACCAGGATTTGGCTCAATGTGCTCTTTGAGGAGCATGAAGAACATACATGGTGAATATTGATGGTTAAAATTGTTTTCTCTTTAGCTTCTGCTAGTGATAGTCCTCTTTCAATAGAAGTATGGAATAGCAGGTGGAGAGAATACTCCTTGGTGGAGATACCCTTCTAGATGGCAAAAGTACACTCTCTCTCCCATATGGATATAGAACCTATAAAGATTTATATTTCTCCTGGAGTCATCACTTGTGATTAATAAAGTTATTCTCTCTCCCTATGGAAAAGCTCAGGCCTATGATTTTTCAACTGGATTAGAAGATTTCCAGAGTTATTTCAGTGCTGTTGCCTATAGGGGAGAATTGAATGTGCGTCTCAACAGACATCCTAGCAGGTTTGATGCTTAACTTTCACTGAGGTCTCAGTGGTCTCAGAGGTCTGTTCATCAGTGGCTGAAGTTGGGAACCTAAATCCTCATTTAGGCATGTAGGAAAGGAAGCAGGTCTGGGAATAGCGGAGAGCCCAGCAGCTCTCCCAGATTTACTGGGACTAGCTGAGTGGCTTGTACTTTGGAAAATCAGAGAACGTCTGGGGATTAAATACTTGTTTCTAGGCATATTTAGCAGGAAATAGCTGGATGTCCGAGGTCTGGGTCATGCAGTACTATACACTGATGCAGGACATTCATCTCAGATGTGCTGTCTGTGCAGGCTCTCTGGCATACTGTATGAGGACAGGCACGAAGGAGGGACAGGCACTCACTCCAGGTGGCCACAGCAAAGAGCCGTGGGGTGCCTGTCTCCTCCAGGCACTGCAGAAGTCTGTTTTTCAGTTTCTGCTGAATTCTTCTTGGCTAGTATCAGAAAACAGAGGATAATTGATTGCATCCTTTTGATTATTATTATTTTGATAACATACATACAGAAGCCTACCATTCCCGAAATGTTTCTCCCCTGAAATGGACCAAAGACCTAAGACAGATCCATATAAAATGTCAAACACCTTCTGAAACACAAACTGGGAACCATCAGACTTTTGTAGTAGAAAATCTACCTGCATTTCTTTCTGACCCCTCAAAATATTCAGTGAGTAATTTCAGAGCCTGTAAAAATACAGACACGGAGCCACATCCTGCCATTAACTTCAAAAGAAAATTAACAAACGAGTATGCTCAGAGGGGAACCTTATTGTTCAGGGAGGGGCAGGGCAATACAGAGGCTTTCACCACGAGGTCACTGCTCTAAATCCAGCTGAGCAGGTAGAAGGCAGGCTGGAAAGCAATTGGCACTAACCACTATCTCTATAGGTTGTGTCAGCCAAGGAGGAACCCAAAGACTGAACTTCTGACCAGGCTTTTTAGCACTAATGTTCTCTGCAGCCACAGTGACCCAGACACAAGTTATGCCTATACCCAGGGGTTAAATCAGGACCGGGGACTGCCCTCTCCAGTGGGCTGAGACATCTAGAGCATGCAGGAGAGGAGGGACCATCCCATGTTCTGAGATCCCAAATCACCACCGTGCTGAGCAGCACTCAGTAAACCACCCATGCTTCAGTCTGAAGCGCTGATGCCTGTCCTCTTCCAAACACCAGGACCACTGCTTGCTTCCAAACAGAATCACAGAATCACCGAATGGCCAAGATTGGCAGGGACCTCTGAAGATCACCCAGTCCAACCCCCCTGCCAAGCAGGATCACGTAGAGCACATTGCACAGGATCACACCCAGGTAGATTCTGAATACCTCCAGAGAAGGAGACCCCACAGCCTCTCTGGGCAGCCTGTCCCAGTGCTCTGTCACCCTCCCAGTAAAGAAGTGCCCCCTCATACTGAGCCAGAACCTCCTGTGCTTCAGTTTGTGCCCGATGTCCTGTCGCTGGGCACAACTGATAGCAGGCACAAACAGAAGGTGTGAGGATGGTATTTGTAGATTACTTTTGCCACCTGAATCAAGGAGCATTCTCAGAAACACAGCACAAACTTCATCATTTCCATACCTAAGCTGAACAGATACCAACACATGCAAAGAGATTTTCCTTATAATATTAATTAACATACCCAATATGAAAAGAAAAACAAAAACAACTCCTTCCAGCCACATATCCCTCAGTATTAAAGAGCAACATTAACTAGAAATGAAGCACTGATATGCCAAATCCCCCTTTGCAAATGGGCTGAGTGCTTTCATTTTGCATGCTGAACCAACTGAGTCACGAGGGAGCAGGAGCAAGATTTTAATTCCATATAGTACATCCCCAACTCTGAATTTATTTACCAAGAATAACATTTATTTAATGTAATTTAGTTCTAAATATTTAAAAGCTCACTTTGTTTAATATGTTTTCAAGTACAAGATGTTAAGTAATTATGTATGATGTGGTGGTCTTTTATTAGGTAGTTAATGACCATCTGGGAATTCAAGCCCCAAGGCAATGCCAAGGGCTTCTGAGTATTAGCTGGCCATTAACATAGTAGTAATGGACTAGCACACTCTACATGATTATGACTATTAACTAAGCATAAAAAAAAATCATATTAAAATAGGAAATTCAGGTTTAAGGCTTCTCTAGCATCCTTAATTTAATCAGATCACAGTGACCCATATGGCTGAGTCTTGTGTTGAACTGGATCAAACAGCAAAGAGATTCAAGCCAGAACCTCCCCTGGCCGTCATGACGGAGTTGTATAGTGGGGACCCCACTGCATCCCTCCATGACATCCTACAACCCCATTCATGTGAGGGGTGCTGCTGCCATCCCAGTCCCCCTGCACCACCCAGGTGTCAGACACAGGAGCATGGCAGGATGCTGCCCATCCCTGGCACCGTGGTCAGAGCCAAGAGGGGTGCCCCAGCCTCCTACCCACCCCGGGGCTTAGGGGTAGCTTGTGGCCTCTTGAAGACCAGTGTTACCCCAAAGCATTGGCACAATAGGCTCAGGGATACAATTGTACTTCCCAGCTGCTGCTCACTTTGCAGCCATTGAATTTTTCTGGTGTTTTCTTTTCTCTTTTAATTAGGTGATGAAAGACAAAGATATCCATTGTAAACAAATCTAAGATAAAAAGGCCTAGTGCATTTTAATATGCTCAGGCAGTATTGCAGTTCATAAACAATACTTCAGAGAGGAGGTAAGAACAGATACTGAATCGGTTTCACAGCTGCCGTAATATTGTACTTCTGCTCTCATAGGCAGGTATCAACATTGCTTTCACAGAAGTTAGAGATAGGAAAGATCTATTAGATTATACTATTCTCTTGACATGATAATGTGCTCTGTATAGACTTGTATTGAGTTTGTTTTGCCATCGTTTGTCATAAAGTCTCCGCAGACTTGAATTGCCGTCATTTTGCCATCAGAATGACATCTTAATATGGTCTCTGCTCCACAGAGTTGCCATGACATTAGCATGAGATCATTAGACTATGCTAAGTCTCATGCAAGAGAGAAAAACATGATGTTATAGAAAATTGCTGTTGGGATTAGATAATTTCATTTCTATTTCTTTCATTGCACTACACGGGTCTTTGGTCAGGAAAAAGAGAGATCTTTGAACACTGGGGTAAATGGAAACCTACTGGACGTTCAGACACAGACTGTGGTAATCTGTGTAAAATATCTTCATTGTTATCACAGACATTAAAAAAAAAATCAAACAAACAAAAAACACACGTTTTGCTCTGGCACAGGGATCAGATTAAAGTTGGGTGTAAAGAGCCTTAAGTAAAACATTAAAAAGCAAGAACAGTCAGTGACAAATATTCTTCACATAAAGAAGAAACGGCAGTACATAGATGCTTAACTAAAGACTTTCCAACTTTGTTGTTGTTGGCAAAAAAAAATATTTAAAATTTTATTACGCATTCATTTGTATAGCACTGTGCATTCCTAAAGGGCCCAGAGAAACCTGAGCTCTTAACAAGCCACATAGTTCTGAGGTGACAATTTCTCCACTGCTTAATACAACCATCTCTGGGCTGAAACATGGCTGCTTAACAGGACATAGCAATGGTACACAAAGCCAAGAGGCAGAGAAAAAAATATGCCCAAGGTGTGTGCAGTTAATGCAAAATATTTGTGCTGCTGTGTCTCTGGAATACGCATGATCTCAAGTCCAGGAAAATGAAAAGGTTAAAAAAGTTACAACCAAAGAAACAACAGGACAGTGCCAAGTGAAAGGTCACAAGACAAATGAAAAACACATCAAATGGCTCACCCACTGACATGCTCTAATAGCAAATTGACCCCCATCAAAATGTGCACCACGAGCACAGTATCAGAAACTCTCCAAAGAATGCATGAAAATGTTGGCTTCCTAAATTAATCAAGTTTTATGGCTTGCTTGGAAATTTTGGTTGGGACTTCTAAATACTAATGTACCACTTCAGCTAATATAATTTCCCCTTGAAAACACACCTTCTTTTCCAGTAATAGGAAGCAGGTTTATTGCTGCCACCACCCCAATTTTATGGCACCCTGCATGCTCACGTGTGTTGCCGAATACTAGGAACAATCTTGGCTTAAATTTTATGTCCATTTTGCTTTAATCATTTCACTCCACTGTGCGAAGGGGAAAAAGAAAATAAAGGTTTAATGTGAGATGTGAAGGCAAAAGGACTGTACTTTCTAACAGTGTATGCTCTGCTCATCCATAGCAATTATTATTGCTCATTACATTTCCATGCAGAAATCATTACATTTGATATCACAATATGCATTTTTTTATAAGTAAGCTTTAAGCGAATTAGAATACTTAATATGTTTTTTGAACTTTTGCCAGGCGAGGGCTCCCAAGCCGGCTCCTTCTATTTACATTGCAGCATTTATCCATTTCCAAATATGAGAAGATTTATCTCTCAGATTCTGTGTAAATTCAGTACACAGATAATTTGTAAAAAGCTTTCTTTTTCAAAATGTTCTGTGGTTTTTCTAATCTCATCTCTTTTCTAATTTCCCAATCATATAACCTTGAAGTCTAGAGACACAGCCTGTGATAATCTGTGTAAACTGTCTTTATTGTTATCACAGACATTTAAAAAAAAATACACACGCGCACACATATCCAAAGCTGCCTTTTAAGTAATACTTTAGTCACAGTTCAATCAGATCCACATTACTGCTACTCATCAGATAGAAAGTGTTCGCAAGCAGAAGGGGGATATTGACTTTAAAAATTCGCTGGCGAGGCGTACAGAGCCTGCAGGAATGTCAAAACTCCAACCTGCATTTTGATGTTTTTGCCTCAGGTTAGTCTTGACTGACATGCTTGGAGCACTCTTGTTTGTGCTCCGGCATCCATTAACTGTCCTTGACTCAATGTTATACAGGCCTTTACGGTCAGCTCGGTGCCTAATGGCTACAGCAGATTAGATGCCACGAGGTGTAAGAAAAGCATACGCCTCACTTTAAGGGATCACATTGCTTGGTCCCCGCTTCATTAGGGGGTATTGTTTGATCCCAAATTAATGAGAGCCTGTTAATTATTATTCTGACAACTGTGCTTTGTGTGGGAGCATGCCAGGCAAGTGGTGGTTTAAAGAAGTAGAGTTTTGCAAAGGAAAACATAATGTCAAGGTTGAGATGTCTTTGAGTGGGCTTGGTGTGCACGTAAAGCATTTTGCTCAAGTGTGGATGCGGTTAGGTGTGGAGGAAAGAAAGTCTTAGCTGCACTTTTTTTCAGCATTAAATGACTGCCTTGGAAAAACAGCTGAAAGAAGGCTTATCAGTCAAGCATATAGACAGATGTATACATCCATAATCCTATGCAATGTGCATTGCTGCATGTATTTCTCTTTGACTTTGTCCTTCCATGGTTTCCACAAAGTTTCTGAAAAATGATCCAATACCCACTTGTGCTTGGGTTCAAAGAAAGTCTCCCTTTCAAAATAGGGTAAAATGGGTGCTAAAGCAGTGTTAACATTAACAATCATTTTAATCATTCTGATGTCACTCACGTTAATATATGGAGAGAGAACCCTGCAGTAAGTGCTGACAGGTACAAATGTTCCCATAGAAATGTTTTTCTTTAACATCAAGCTCAGATAAGCTTCTGAGGTGCCTAAATTCATTTACTGGTAAGTACTGAGATTAGACAGATGTCTCAATTTAAAAAGGGAGAAGAAAAAATCTCATGTAGATTTGACACTATTTCACCTGTGTTTTTCTGCCAGTCTATATAATGCTATCAGAACATAACCAGAGTTTTGATTTATACACCTCATTTGACATTGACTGGCAGCTCTACAGAGAACGCATGCAAAGAGATGGTAATTTAGAAATATGGAGAGCATATTAGGCCAAATGGAAAAAAAAATCATTTCATTTTACTTCTTTTGAAATTAAATGGGGGCCAAAAGACCAAAACCGAACATCGCTACGCTGAGGCACTGGTAGTGTGAAGCTGGACAGGGCCCAGGATGTGCAGATGGCCCCTGTCTCTGCAAAAGGCCAAGCGAGGAATATGAAATGCCCTAAATTCTGGAGTGGGAGGGGCCTGACATTTTAATCTGACTTAATAGTTTAGGGCAATCTAGGTTATTAAATTGATCTTTTCCACTTATCTGAGATATTTCACTGAAGAGAGAGGTGCTCCTATCTGTTTTGTGGCTTGGGGTTTCTCAGCTGTGGTTAACAGGAGCTGATATAGAAAATGCCCCTTCAGCCCTCCAGATCACCCATGACCATGAAGCTGGCTGCCCAAATTTAGTATCTCAGGTGTGAAAACCCTTGCCTTGGCTTGGCAAAATCCTTAAGGTTAAAAAGGTCTAGGAAAAGAGGTTCTAGATAAGAGCTTATTTTCTTTTGGCAGTGTCAAAGTTGACTAAAGCCAGCTAGTATTGTTGGTAATGGCTTGGGGCTTTTGAAATTTTGAGATGATTGGAACTACGAAATCACACGAATATTAAATAATTTAAAAAAAAATAAAAAAACTGAGATGAATTTAGAAAGAATCATATGTCACCACATAAGTTGTTAAGATTTTGGTCATAAAATGTCATGAGTTCACAAAGCTAGCTCTTTTTTTCACTAGACCATAAGGTTCATTATCTTGGAATGATGATTTCCTTTCAACAAAAATGTTAAAATGGAACTGGAATCCTGCAAGCACAAGGGTGGTGAGAAATGATTGCATATTCTTCTCACTTTTTTGTGTCTTACATTGCTTAAGTCACTTGAAATGCCTTCTGTTTTCTGTTTGTTTTCCTTTGGAGTAAATTTTATTGCTTGTGAATAGTTCTCAGCTGACAGCCCTTGAGACTAAAAGCCTTCTTCCCAGCTGCAGAAAGAAGGCGACAACAAGAAGTAGCTTAATTTGCAACTTCCCTACAATGTTATGTTTCTCTGCTTCTGCCCTAGTGAGTGGTCAGCTTAGTCTGCGTGGCATTTCCAGGCTTTGGCATCGGCTGCCAACATGCCTGAGTGTCAGTAGACAAGGCAGCCTCCGAGCTGGTGTTAATCTGCCTTGCCATTTAAACCCCCACGCCCACCAGCATGCTGGGTGGTGTGAATCACCCAGTTGTGTGTTGAGGCCCAGATGGAAAGCACAGCCCTGGTATCTCTAAACTTGTGCCATTTTTCACAAAACACCCAACTGAACATGGAACTGGTATGAAACTTACATGGATGGTTGTTTTCTACCTAATGTCTTGTGCTGGGGTTCAAAGTAAAAGCAGTTGAAATAGACAAAAGAGTCACTTTTTAGCTTGATAATGAACCTAACTTGTTTTGGGTATTGCTGGAAAACATAATCTAGTAGAGCCAAAGCCAGGCAGCTGCCTGGTCATGTTGTCACATAAGGTAATGCAGAGGACCCCCTACACCTTCTGCTGAGCACAGGGTCACAGTGGAAGCTGCAAGAGGGGAAGCAAGTGTTCATTTGACCACTTTCCTGTATGTCTCTCCTTGCTTCTGCTTTCAGTCACCACAACAAGTGCACCAGTGCATCGGGAGCTGTCTGCTGCATCAGACAGGAACCCACAGCTGCTTCTGACAAGCTTTGGGGCTAGAGGTAGGTGAGTGTGAGGCCAAGCCATCACCATCTTCCTGTGCTGCTCAGAGCAAGTCCTTCAGTGTCAGCGTTGCAAGTGGACTTGTCCTTGCATGTGTATGAATGCAATCCTATGAGAATGTGAAAAAATAAAATAAAATAAAATAAAATAAAATAAAATAAAATAAAATAAAATAAAATAAAATAAAATAAAATAAAATAAAATATTGTTCCTGACCTATCTTAAAGACAAATCCCAATGTGCTTTACAAGAACTGCCTATGTTAAGAGTCTCGGTGACTTGGAGGGAAGCTCCATTTTCTGGTGACACATCATCTACTTGAGGCTATCATAGAAGGCAACAGGTTAAGCTTTTGGGAACTTCATTTGGATGCAAGTTTTTTTAAATGCATGAAACAACCTACATGGAGGAGAGCAAGAGGTGTGACACAAGGTCAGGCAGAGTCTTGCTTCATGCACCTTGCCACCGCACAGCCTTCACAGTGGGCATTCACACATACCTTTTGGCATTCAATCATACATAGATCCAAGCACTTGTTTGATTTGCTAGGAGACTTTGAGCTTCGTATCTCTGCCTTACAGTAACACATAATAAGTGAACACTGGGACCTGTCAAACCTTGGCCTGTATGTATAAATTCCTGAATAATGTGTACTTTACCTCATTACAGTAGGGAGAGCCAAAACCAGCACTCTGTTGTTTCATGGCAATCCCGACGGAAACCATGTGAGTGCTGGAAGTGGTGGTGTCCTCGGGGTTACCTCCACGGAGCGTTTGTGTTTTAAGTGGAATTTTTTAGTTCGGAGGCTGGCCTCCGAGGAGGGGCTCTCACTGCTGTGATTTAGTGAAGACCAGGGCAACACGCGCTGATCCCATCTGGCCAAGGGGCAGGAATGCGGCCTGGCCTCTGTTTTGGAGTAGTCAGTTCTCGACATTTGATACGCTGCAGTCGGGTGACAGGAATCGGGATCTCCAGAGCTTTGCGCATGTCCGTCACCATTCTATTTGTTTTGCTACGGAGTTTCCTGTGGTTTTCGGCTCCGTCGGAGCTGCTGTGATTGCCAGATAAGTGCGTTTAGCTGTGGGTGCGGCGGAGCCAGAGGAGGGTGCCCCTACGGAGGTTTTGCTTTGGGATATTTTTAGCTGGAGGAATAAGCACGTGCATGAGGGAGTTTTCCTGATGAACCACATGATTTCAGCACACTGTGGAGTTCACTGTGGTGTGAGATTAGCTGCACATTGCGGATACGAATAAAAACAAATGATACCTTTAAGTTGGCAGGCACTAACCTTGACCAGGAGCCCAAAGCAGCTCCCACTAGCAAGCACTCTGCTCACCAGCCTCCAGTGTAGTTACTGATGTGCAGTGCCCAGAAATGAGAAAACGCAGTTTGATTCAGTTTGATTTTGACCATATTATTTGACTGTCTGTTAGCAGACAGAAAAAATGCCTTCCGTGCATCTTGTTTTATGTGGTGCGGTGCAGCTCAAATACTCTAAGGTCCAAGGCTAGCAAAGAAACTAGAGGCCAGAGCCAAAAAAAGGCCACCTAAAACAGTGCTATGACAAGCTTTTAGGCGTGCAGACACACCCTATGGCATGAAGCTCTGTGCTCAGCAGCCAGGTTACCTCAGAAGCACCTGAGCATACCAGCCCTCCTGCTGCTTCACCTGGGGTTGTCTAGGGGTTGCTGACCCATCCCTGTGTGCACAGACCTTCCCTGGTCTCAGTGGTGCAGCACCCAGCCCATGTACAGCATCTATGGGCACTCAGAAATGAGGAAGAAATGTCACCTCACTTCCCCAGAGGCTGATACAGGTGTACTCAGCTGACATACGGGGCAGGGTGATCCGCTTCTTCTGTAGCAGACTACAGCTCCCTCTTCTAGGGTAGGATCCGGGGACCGGGTCTTGGAATGAGGGAGGCCATTAAACTTCTGGGAGGGGACTAGAGGTCAGGCAAACATACACTTAGTATCCGTATTAACAGTGAGCAGGATTTTTGGAGCATTTTCCTGGAGTATTCTCAACGTACTGCTGGGAGCTTGGGATCTTACTTCTCAGTTGTGTAATTCCTGACTTGTTAGCATCTAAATCTTTCATTTGATCTGGCCCAGACACTTCTGCAGAAAACTGAGTGAACGAGTGATCGGTGTAGGTGCTTCATTAAGGTGATCTTATATGCAGAAGGAAGAGTGTCCACAACATAAGTGACCATAAGCAGCTGAAGAAGTAAACGCATCAGCATTTTTATTGCTGTTATACTAAATAGCTGCAAATTCTTACTGTTGTCAGAAAATCTTAAAGATATGCTATTTATGTCCTGCATTTACTGAAAACTGCATAGTCTTAGATCACCTATGCAACCAATTAAAACTGGGTAGAACTCCATTTTTCAAAGGGTGGCTTAAGTTAATTCTCATACATACGGCTGAAAGCTGAACTTTTGTAAGCAAATTTTGACAAAGGGGAAGGACAATTGCTGCATGAAATATAGACACAGGAAAGATCACAGATGGTAAAAGTAGTTCAGTTTAGCATATTAACACACATGATTTTTTAAAAGTATGTTTATAGAAGAAAAATTGACTGTCCAAATATAACTGTTAAAAAAGTTGTCTTCACTTGAGGGATTTTTCTGTGTAATTACTTTTTGAAGCCATTTGTACCTTGTGGATTCTACAACATCACTTGGGAGTAAGTTATGAAATTTAATAGGGCAATGCATGTAAAAATAATTCCTTTTGATTCTGCTGCCTGCTCATTTCATCAGGTTACTTTAGTTCTCAAGTTCTGAGAAATAATAAATAATCATGGTCATCCCCTGGTCACCTTCTTTGTACTTCTTAGGATTTTCTAAATTTACCCATTTTTCAAGACAAAGAGTCTTCATTATTTTCACTCTTCTCCACTCACTCTTTCTCACTCTTTTTCATTTGTGCTGTTGAATATTTTTTATGTTGGAGGAGGAGGAGTGAGCAGAGCTGCACACAACTTGAGATGTGGAGAGCTTTATTCACTGGCCTATTGTGTTGCCCATGTTCCTCTCACTTCTTTTCTCAATGATTCCTTACATTCTTTTTTTCTTTCTGTCACTGCGTGCTGAATTGATGGTTTTCAGAGAATGACTCTACAGTATCTATAATGACTCCAAGATCTCCTTCATGAATGGCAAGAGTATATTTAGACTTCTTTTTTCCTATCTTCTTTGCTTTACAAATATCAACACTGAATCTCACCTGCCATTTTGTCACCCCATCATTTGTGAGTTTGTGAGTTTCTTCAGCAGTTTCAGTGTCAGCTTTTTCTGCAGCTCTTGAGTACAATTATATGTCAGAAGGCATTGCCATTTTGGAGTTCACACCTTTTCTAGATGATTAATGCTTGTACGGAACAGCAGAGTTATCTTAAAACTGTAACAGTAACCTCAACTCCTTCATTAAAATGATGGTGACTCCTTATTCCTAACTTTTATTTCATACCTGTTAGTCACTTATTAAACCACAATAGGATTTTTTATTTTATTTTATTTTTTAAGAGTTTATGGTGAAGAATGTTATAAACAGGATTTAAAAAACCCACTACATAATAATGACCAAATTATCCTAATCCTTGTGTTTGCTGTCTCGTTTAGAAACTCTGACAGATACGTAGACATGACTGCCCTCTAAAGAATTTACAGCTCTTCCCATACTTATATTTGAACTCGGTAATTAATCTCATTCCTCAGTATACCTGCGACCAGTCTGGAGGTCAGGATTCTTGGTGTTCCTTTCCCCAGGACATCTTGGGGCACCTCACAAATTGGGATCACATGTGTGGTCCCTACTGCTCCTCAGCCTGATCCCAGACCACAGCCACTCAGTACATCTGTGCTTCAGTTCTCCTCATCCGTCAAACTTGGTGGTTTTTCCTGTTCAGTTGAGCCATTTCTTTCTGAAATTCCTTGTTTGAAACAGATCCACAGCCTCATTCCTTGTGAAGAAACAAGCCACACTCAGTGCTTTTCCTAAAAACAAGTATGGAGCAGACAACGTAGAAAGCCGATTCATACAGATTTCTATATGTTACTTTCTTCCTCCTTTGGGAGGAACCTTCTGGGAGTGGTTGCATGTTGTCTAATCCCATGGAAATTTGCATAAGAGTTGCTGGACTTGACTGAATCCTTGATTAGATGCTAAAACTGTTCCTGGTCTTCTGCATCTCCCAGTCTCCATGGATTACCCAGGTGTCTCTGAGGACAAAATTGCAATGCTTCTTCTTTTGTGTGCTTCTTAAAAAAATAAAATTAAATTAAATTAAAATTAAAATTAAAAAAAAAAAAAACACCTAGAAAACCACGTAGAAATAGACCTATTAGCCTGTAGGCTCTTGTGGTATTTCCATCCCCATTAATTTTTACATCACTTTCCACACATGCAGGCACTCCTCCCACAAGATTCCTCCGACACTGGTAGTTTTAATCTTGAATCAGAGATTCCATATAATTCTCTAGCTCCTTTTATTTTTTTGGCTTGTTGTGCCAGCACTAGAGACCTTCTGGGCCTATTTTAATGCTGCACATCTTTCTCTCTCTGGGAATTTAGATGGGGGAATTTGTTGAGACTATAAAGGTATACATCAGATGTGAGGATTACATCTTTGGTTCCTCAGATGCTCTGACCTCACAGTACTGAGTTCACTTGGCCTGCCAGATACTTATCTGAGAATCTGTTGTCAGTGATTTTAAGAAAATACTAATCTCAGTTTTCTCTTTTTCAAAATCTGTTAAGGAAATGATAAAGCCAAAATTCAGCTCCTACATGTTCAGTATAAATATACACACTGTTTTCATTATAAATATATTGAACATATATATATGAATGAATGTACTGAACATATAGCAGTTGAATTACACATGTAAAGTATGTATTTCTCATATGTGTCTATGTAGATATATAATAACAACTTCTCAATCATTTGTCCTAAAGCATGGCGGTGGATTGATCCAACTACACTGATACATTCCATGTATGTTCTTTCTTTCAGATTTTTTGTTTGTTTTTTTTTTTTATGGATAAAATAAAAAATACCTCTCCATTGTTCTCCACCCTCCATAGGCACTTGCTTCTGTTCTTGTGTGCCACAATCACTTTTAATAGACTCACGTGCAGATTTTCACTTGACCCAATACGGTAAACATATTCTGGGTCTCCTCTTCAAAAGCATATAGTGGCGAAAGGTCTTTACTTATTTCTTCTTGTGATATCTTTCATTTGTAGTTGGGTAACACATTCATTCATACGACAGTAACCTGGAATGGAGCCTACTTTCTAATATGTTCCAAGTCTGGAACAAATAAATATAAAACATCTCCCCCACACACACTTCTGCTGGTTAGCATGTGGTAATTAACACTTGTTAAAATGACTAAAATTTCAAATGTGGACATGCTCTGTGAGAAAACCTCAGAGTGATTGTACTGTGAGTGTTTCTGTCAGAAGATAGTAAGTATTTTTAGCAACCCATCTCACTTTCATATGAGTTTCATCACAACCCAATCAAAAATAAATAAATAATCAACTTTGGATTCTTTGCAGTCTGGTTTTTCCATTGGTCCGGACATCAGCATTTTCACATTCATGAGGATTCCCATTATGTTGTTTCCATCCCTGTTTCAACAAGACTTGCTGGCACTAAGCTACTCCAGATTCCTGTGATTGAAAGGGTCTAGAAGAGGGTCAATGGGCCACAGCAAGGAGATTGCTCGCTGGATCCCCTGGCATTGCACACACCTAGTGGGAGGGAGGACACTTCAATGGGAACAGCTTAAGGGATCTGTTAGGTTTTGCAGTGGTCTTCATCCTTTTTTAACAGGTGGAAATAACTACCAAGATGCACAAAAGCACAGGTTCTAATCTATGCAAGATAAAAGCCACTGCTTGTAATGGGGCATCCATCATTATTAATTTAAGAGTTTAGAAGGTGTTGCGAGAAATCTCTTCTTCCAGATGACTTCATTGTATATACCATTATAAAATGGAGGGATCCCATAGAGGGCAGTGAGGTGACAAGTGCAAAAGCACAGTAGGCTTATGGTCAGAATATTTTATGTTTATTTACTTGCTTGTGACTGGATGGGGGCAGCTGCAATGGGCAAACCTGGCTGATCAGGTACAGAGGCATTTTCAGTTCCGCGGTTCTGCCCTGGTGGCCAAAGGTGGGCACAGCTCTGTTGGGAAAGACTGCAGAAAGGCATGGAGAAGCATGACAGAAGTGAGAGTTAAACAGATTTTTGACTAGCAAGGCAGCTTTTAAGATTCGGCCTGAATGAGAGATGCTGTGCTGGGGTGGTGGTGAAACGAGACCAGTAATTATCACTGGCGGTCTTACAAGTGAGGAGCTTATGGTGCTCATGTGATAGCAAGTGTTCGTTGTGTGCCGAGCAGTTTTCTGGAAGCCTTGGCTTTGTTTTCCCTTAGTGCTGAGAACAAAAAAGAAACATTGCATGGAAAGTGCAGAATGGATCCAAAAAGAACAATGGGATTGTGCTTGATTTGTTTAATTCCAAAATCAAGGTCACTTAGAAGTACTAGAGCTTTTATTTGTTTTATTGTTTTTTTAAGGATTTTTTTTTTTTGGCAACATCTTTCTTTTCATTTGACGGCCCTGTCATCCCAGAACTGTATACGTTACTGATCCTGCCTGTATTCAAAGCTGTTATTAAGTGGAGTCTTTTAGATTTTAGAGAAATGATAATGGTTCCAAAGATGACAGAAAGTGGCAGCTGGTGACAAAAAACCCCCTTGATAAGACGACAACAGTAAATCAAACTACTGCCACTTTTTCGTTTCATGTTTGTTAATACCACCTCGCCTTTTGAAGTTTAAAGCAAGGTTCAAAAGAGCCAGGTGCTGAATCATAATATTAAAGCAAGTAAGGATCTCCATGAAAGAGAGGAGATCTGAGAGGGGAAAGCAACAAACACGGCTTTCAACTGCCTTTTGTCGGCCTTTCTGCAGATGTCACCAGTTGTTATCCCCAGCAGAGGCTTCAAGCTTGTAGCAGTGCCTCTGGCTGATTCCATCTCAACGTTTCAAGTGTCAATCAAAAAGGAAGGACGCAGCTTAGGTCCTGGTCATTGTCCTGTGAAAAGAGCCAAGCATTTAACATTGATTTAGCTCCCTCAATATACAAAGATAGAGCCAGCTTTGTGCAGCGAAAGGGCCTTTGGCAAGGTTGCTTGTAGAGCAATTCCATCGCATCCGATGCTCCTTGGTTTAGCTGTCACACTGCAGTGTCTGGAGTCCTATGAAAAGTTATTCAGGAATGAGTGAGCAAATTAAAAAGAAATAACATGCTCTCCTAAATAGCAAAGCAAGCTATAGAAAGTGCTCTTATCATCATTTAGCCCTGAAAAGCATTTTTAATAAAAGTATTTTGTGCTTTTAAATACCATTTAACAAGGAGAATAAGATGTTTCAGGACAAGAGGGGGCCCTTATGAAACCCACCTCCACTGGCTGAGATAACCAATTGTAACCACAAAGTGCTTTTGGTCAAGTGCTTGCTGTTTTTGCTTTTGAGCCACTAGCATTCACCGCCATCCTCATATTGCATTGTTCTTCCATGTGAGCGTCAAGCATAGCCCCAAATCCAACACCAGCAAAAAAGCCCTGCCTGATTTCCACTGATGCCCCACATTCCTGCTCTCCTGTCCTGCCATACATCAAATTCCTGCCCATCTCTCTCAAACAATCTTCTTTAAAACACCAAGGCAATTTCATTCTCAGTCGTGGTGTTCCCCATCGTTTCTTGCCAGCATTGCTGATGAGGCACAGGAGTTACTTGGCTTTGTGACAGAAATGACCAGTGGGTGGCTGTGCTTGGGCTGCATGGGCAGGGCCCTAGTGGGGAAAAGTTCTCGTGAATGCTGGAGAAACCACATCATTGCCTTTAAAAAAAACAGTCAGGGTAGGTTTAAACTTTGCCCCATTAAATAATGCCAGATTTGTGTAAACAGATTTTTACTGTCATTTTGGTTATAAGCAGGGCTCTTCTTTATGGGGTTTTCATCATCTAAACTATCAAACTCAGCATGGTAGCAGCCTGCTGAGCCATCCTGCCCAGGTATCACAGTGGCAATAGTCTTGATCCAGCACAATTCTTGTGCTTTGATCAGAGGAGGAAAGTAACTTAAAAATGGGGAGAATGTCCCCCTTCTGCCAGATCATTATTGCTACTGTTGTCTGCTTTGCACAATGTTTTCTCCCAATGTTTTCATCCTCCCCTGTGCAGAAATACAGGTTAAAAATCACGGGAAATGTCACAAGAAATAGAACATCTCCGTGATGACAATCATGTTTCAGAAGATTGTTTTTCTTTTTTAAAGGCTAGTTTTCTAGTCAAGCCTTCCTAAGCAAACCCACACCAACTGCGGGTACTGTTCTGCCCAAGGGACCCAGGGGTGTGGGTGTGCGGTGGTGCTCTGCCTGCCCCGGGGCAGGGTGAGCCACTGCAGGAGCCACATTCCTGCAGCCCGCTCCATGCAGTCCTGCTGCCCACCTTATCTGCAATTTAGAAATATTCAAATAGAGGGACTGGCAGGAGTGGGTGTATTTTTAAATAGACGTATCATTACAGACACGCTTCTTTCTGTGTTCCTAGAAAGGAGAAGGCATTTCTAACGGCCCCCCTAGCTGGCGCTTCAACAGGCAGCTGAAGAGCACAAGACTCAGAGTTGAGGAAGCCACGCAGTTTTGTAGACTTTCATTGGGATTTTTAGAAACAAAATATTTGCTCAAATTTAGCCCATGTGCACCCTACCCCCCTTCCTTTTTTTTTTTTTTTCACTCCTTCTGTTGAATTTGCTCACATAAAATGCATGTTAGCTTTAATGGGCCCCACCTTATACTTTGTCAAAGGATCAAGGCAACGGGAGACGTTTGCTTCCCCCCAGCCCCCTGATCATCAGTGTGCCATGCCTCCCCCAGTGCTGAGAGCACCCCTGCCCACACGCTAGTGGTGGCTCTGCTTTCCCACCCATGATGGTACAGCTACAGCAGCCTACCCAGCACAGCTCCTCTCCTCTCCAGCATCAGGGAAAGCAGGAGGCAGACAGGGACTTCTTGTCCTGTGGTTGTGCTGGGCATCCTGGCATATTCCACAGGCTTTGGATTAGGGATCAACGAGGTATTGGGAACAGAAATCAGAAATAAGCAAGAAAGCTCAATTTTTGGTTACATGTTTTTACAAGGCAACTAACAGTTCAATAATCCAGCAACTTTTGCCCCTTCATGGCTCTAAGAGAGCGCACAATTCCCATGTAACCTATATAGCCTGAGGCTCAGAGTGTGAACTGGACTTGACTTCATGGGGTTCTTGGGAGACAACAGTGATGTTGTACATGCACAATATGTGAAGGCTGCTTGGAGACATCTATGCAGGGTCCATGTAACTAAATCAAACAGAGAATCATCTCTGGGGCAGAAATGCCTGAGAGTCACTTACAGCCTTTCAAGCCTGTTCTCTCCAGCTCACTAAGGAAAGGCACCAGAGATGCTCCTGCTCCGTCTTCCTGTCCACCTCTGACTTGTCCACTACTCCAGTCACAGGGGACATTCACTCCTTGTGATTTTTGGTTACCATTCTTGTGCTGCACAGGCATGTGTTAACTGAGAGGCAGAGACCCCACCACAGTTTTCTTTCTTCTACCTTTTTGCAGTTGAAGATCAAGTGCTATGTCTCTGGCACAGTACAGCATTCTGTTTGGGGGCTTGTAAATTGTTTGGAAAGAAGTCCTGAGAATAGGAAATTACATTGAAGTAGAACTAGAAGTGCACCTGTGCATGTGTGTGTGAGAGAGAAATAAGGATGAAAACAAGCTGAGGATGCTTTATCCTAAATCAAGCATTATAAAGCTATGAAACCAAGGACTTCAGTGAGCTTAAAAAAAAAAAAAAAAAAAAAAGGACTTAAGGTCTGTTTATAGGCCTGCTGATATAAGAAATGCACAATTAAGGTAAGGAGGTAGCTTTACCATTTCTTCACAGTAAGATAATGAGGGGAAAAAATGAAAAAAAAAAAAAAAAAGGAAGAAAATGAAGAAAATGTCATCTGAATCTAAGTTTGGGTCATGGTCACTGAAATGTCTCATTCACAGCTGTGTGGTAATGCAGATCAGAAATCAGGGCACAGTAACCATCTATGGTCTCGGTGGCCTAATCTTTCCAGGGTGTTTTCCATCCCAGCAGTCCCTGGCTTCCAGTGAGTGCTTCTGGCTGTGCTCTTCCAGCAGCACATCTTTCTTCCTTGTTTTGTTGGGCCAAATTCAGTCTTAGTTCAAGCAAGTACACCTTTCTTGAGGGTGCTTGAGGGGCCCAGTTTGCACAAGGACAAGACTTGACTGACCACCACTGCTGAACAGCTGGTCAAGGCCTGCTAATACACTTGTTAAACCACCTTTGTTTAGCCATTATTGTCTCTTTGGGAATTAAAAAATCTCTCTGACAGTGTTGCTGCCTTGTTTGCTTCCACCACCACCCCCCTTGCCCCAGGACAAAGCTTTTATTTCATTCCCCACCCACAATAACTCACTTATGCCACTCTGCCTTCTCAACCTGTTCGCTCCCAGCCCTCCTGCTCTTTGTGTGGACGTTTTTAAAGATCACATATGTGAGCCATTTATTCTCCTTGGGGGTCAAAGCAAAACAAGTGTCAGGAGAAATTTTCTATGAGCAAGTAGACATAAGTACATCGCAAACCAGTTTCAAAACTTTTTGAACAACAGTGCCACATACCACATCCTTGGAGGTCATGAGATAATGCATTTGCATTCTTCGGTATTGTGAGAGTAACGTTTCTGGCTGCCATTGTGTCCGATGGAAATAATGGCTTCTGGTCACCACAGGTTAGTAGATGCACACAGCAGACTATATCACATCAACTTTGCTAATGCAGAAACCATTGTACATCTAGACGTTTCTGCCTTAACCACGAAGAGTAATTGCCTAAGCGTTTCATTGGAAAAGATGGCACAGTCCTGGGAGTGTCAGGGATGTAGCATTCACAAATCAATTCATAATTTCATTTTATAGAAGGAAGTCATTTTTTAGTATAATCGCAAAGTATCATCTTGCATAAGTGCCTATTATTACTACTGTTAAGGGCTATGGCACAGACTAAATGAAGTTTAATTTGTTTTTGTTTGAGATAGGGGAACTCTGTGTTTGCACTTTTTCTTCATTAGCAAAATCTTAATGTATGTAGTCCGTGGTGAGCATTTGCATTCACCTTTCCCACACAAATACTCTCTTTGGTCTAGCAATTTTCGTGCAACTTAACTGATGTCAGACAACAAAAATCTAAATTACAGGCATTGTCTTCTTCATTTGTCAGGCAAAAGCTCTATGGTCAGTCAACATTTTCCAGAGCTGGTGCGACTACCGGAAATATCACTACATTGTTTTGCAACTATTTTCAGTGACTCTGATGATAATTGCAGCTCAGCTATGGATGTCATTTTCAGAGCTACCAGGGATCCACAATCACAGCTTGAATCATCTTTGTAATTAGAAACATAAGCAGTCCGAAATTAATAGCCAAACCTAAAGAGATCCTCTCCTGCAGGACTCTTCTGAAAGCTAAGCCCATTTATTCATCATGACTTGGTGGCAGAGCTAATTTTCAAAGGAAGGAGTCTCCAACTTCAGACACCTCCTCTAATTTGATAACAGGACTGCCTGGTTTCAGCATTATTGTCCATTTACCATGCTTAAAAACCAAAGCAATCTTTCTGGGACCATCTCTGTTTAATTGCTACACAGCAAAAGCAAAGGGAATACTAAAGGATAGATTTACATTCACTAGGAAGACAGGGGCCAACGACTGAACTGTGGTTGCCTGTCTAACTGAGGATATCATCACAAAGACACAAAAAAGTTGTTTGGAGGGGACCTCTGGAAGTTTCTAGTCTATATGCACACTGAGAGTAGGACTGTGGCCAGCACTGTATCAGGTCTAGAGCTCTCTTACAAGGTAGAGTTTTCTCATCTCTGTGTTCAAGTATGTTTAGTTTGTATTGAATAAATAAATATACAATGGGCCAGTGAGGGATGGGAAATCCCAGGATAACCCAGGCTGGTCTAAAGAGTACACGTTCCATCTCTTTGCTAGTGCAAAGAGAATGAATACTATTATCACAGTCCTGATGCTCTAAGGCTATGTATGAGGCAAGGTTTTGCAGAGAAAGAAGTAACGTGTTAGGCTAACTGATCTACCAGAAAGCCATCAGGCTCACAGACCCCCACCCTATTCAGTATCGGACCTGAAGAAGGGTTCCTATCTGTCTTTTTCCAGCGTGTTTTCTTTTTTCCAGCTAAAACTATTCACTGAGAACTGCATTTGCAGATAGCTTTGGCTGCTTTGAAATGGCATTATTATCTGATTCTTTATACTGATCACCTCTATCGAACATATCCCATATGGCTGTTATCAGCAAGCCGCTGGTTCCATGGTAGGCACCAGACTACCACTTAAGTTTCTCATGTGCTTGTCCCACAGTCCCACTAGCTTTTCAGTCTTTGAAATGGTATCCATCTTCATCGTCCTTCTGCTTGCCAGCATGCTGCCACCTATACACTACTCCTCCATTCCTCTCGACTAGTTTTTCTCTCATTGCTCATGCAAGTTGTCATGATGTTAAATAACAAGCTCACAGCCAGAATTACTCTGTGTAAGTGTAATAAAATTGTTTAGGCAAGCTCCTCAGAGAGCTAATATAATTCTGTTCAATCTTTCTATGTGACAGCATTAAACCTCAGTCATCTTTCTCCCGGTGAGGTTTCTGGTTTGTAGTGCACTGTATTACATTCTCCCTGCCTGGGATCACCAACACCAGACTGGTGCTCTCCTTCTGCTAGCACTCTCCAATTTGCCTTTTGGGATTCTTTTTATGTGCCTTCCAGACTCTGCACCTTTAAGTCTCTCTCTCTCTCTCTTTTTCTCTCTCTCTCTTTTTCCTAAAAATTTAGCTAGAACAACAAGTATAAGAAACTTTGCTTTTGTTGTTTTCTAAACAAAAGTTTGAATAAAAGCTGCACTTTCAAGGTATTTATAGAAATCTAAGTGGAAAGCGTTAGGAAAAAAACACTAAATAAAGATGCCTATTAAAATTTAAAGAGCATAAGGCTTCAACAACTCTGTCATGATACATGCATATGTAGTGCATATTAAGTACACACATATATAATCTTAGCATTACATGCATGAAATTAGACATACATACATATGTGATTGAAGATCAGATGTTAACACTGCCTTTTAAAAATATTGATCAAGAAAAATAAAGCTGGTAATTAATGTCATTAAACCGTGTCAAAATATTTTCTCTTTAACATAGCATTTACAATTAAGCTAGCATGAAATGTATCAAATATAATTATCATATGACTTAATTAGTTTGGTTTTCACTTTTTTTTTTTTATAGTCTAGTTCCCATTAGCCAAAGTTTTCTGTGCATGTGAAAGATGTGACAAGATGGCACAGGCTAAAGTATGCCAGGATGCATGTGCCTGTTTGATCTTCACATCTGCAGGAATAGCCAACTAACTCCAACACTGGCATTACCAGTTCAGTTCAGCCTACAATTTGGCCCCTACTATGTTTATTATTAGATGGAATGGATGAGAATATATTCATTTTCTCCTGAACTTTTTGATGACCTTGCTCTTTCTTCCTTTCTTTCCATTTCTCATACCCCATCCAAAATTTGTTCTGCAGAAATTCAATGCCCCTGCTTTTTTTCTTTCCTCTCTTGAATCTCAATTGCAAAGCCAATGAGATTTCATCATGGCTTATATGCTCTTCCACTTGCTATCTGTAATCACAGTCATTGTGAAACTCAAAGCTAAGTCAAGAATTGTTGCCTTTTTATGGCTCCCTCTTTTATATATGTTGTGTTGGAGAGCGGTCGTTACCGCTTTTTTGTCATTATTTCTGGGCTTCACTCCATTAGCTAGTGAACAGGCCTTCTCTCATTGCTTTCCTTCTGTAAATACTGTAACATTCAGCTTCCTTTCAGGCTTGTGCTTTTAAAGAAAATCTTTGTACAATTAAAGATATGAAATTGCTAAATACAAGGCTGCATTCATTGTTCTCCCTTTTTAAAGGTTTAATCACACTTAATGGCTCTCTTGAAAACTTGAATTTTCCATGTTGATGGTTTTACCCCACTGAAAGAGTTTGCTAATATACTTTTCAAGTGTTTTCTCCTTAAATGAGCTATTCAAGAAGTTTTGTGCAGAATAAGATTGAGGAAGGATATATCCAGAAACAATTATGAAAAGGGTCCAGGGCTATCTGTTTATTCATTGGTGGAGATTCATGAGCTCAGCAGCAGTCAGAAATAGAAAAGAGAAAACAGAGGCCTGTCCAGCTTTGAAGGACACATCTGGAAATGTCTCATGTTCCTCTTATCAGACCAATGCCAGAACAACTCTTGCTCCATCTTGAACCCTCCCAAGATGCAGCGCCTATTCCCCACGTGGTGAGCACCAGTCAAGGCAAGAACCAGGCTGAATACACAGGCCAGAGAGTGAATAGTGCTGCCCCAGGAGCTTTAGTCCCGTGTGTCTTGTTCCAGCCACAGCCACCACCATGTTCTCTGAGAGCACCTCACTGAAGATCATAGATAAGTCATAGACCGGACACTCGTGCGTTGTTTGTCTTTGAGGTTTCACCGTGGCTGTTTATCACACTTAGGAATGAAGCCACGTGCCCTGTGAAAGCTCTGAAAACTTCCATACACAGCATCCCATTTACTCAGTAGCACAAATTCCTTTGTTTTGCTCAATGTTTCTGTCTTGATCGTCAAAGCCCTTCAGTGTATTGGACTTTGCTTCCTGAGATATCACGTCTCCTTCCACCAACATGACCTCCCATGACATTTGACGGGAACAGTCAGGACTGTGGACCAAGTGGGGGGGGGGGGGGGGGGGGGGGGGGGAGGGGGAGTTTGTGAGCTTATACAATGAAATTCTCACAGCTCTTGGATCTAGACTTCGTCATTTGCTTTTGTCCTTCCTGATAGCCATTGATTCCAATATATTCAGAACAAAACGTGCACCTCTTTTGCTCCATACTTGTTTTTCCCAAAAAGTTTATAAACCCCCCTGCAGATTCCCAGTCCCATTCAGTATGCTCAAAACCATAAACAGAACAAACACAAACCTTAGGGGACATCTTATAAACAACAGAAGAAGAAGGGAGACAGAGAACAAAATCATCTCTGCTATTTTATTTATATGTCTAAATACTTGGCAGTCACTCAGCTACTTTGGTAATGGAGGCTATATAAGTAGGTAGGTGCAAGGATAGTGAGATGAAGATTATAAATTAAATGTAGCTGGAGTAATATTTCATCTGTCTGTCTCAGGCCTGATACCACAACATAAATCCTGAGATACTTTAGATTAGATAGATGTGATATGCCAATCTCCACTTAAATATTTTGGGTCTGCTCCCAATAAAGTTAATGGAAGTAGGATCAGCTCTTTATTGCTCCCATGCCAGCAGTGAGTCTTCACTTCCCATCAAGCAATTCATGTTCTGTATTACATTGATAGAAAAGCCTCATTGTGCCCGTCTCAAAGTCAGCAGATTTTGTTTTATCAGTGGGAGCCCCACTGGGATATTAGTACTTTCAATTGAAACTCCCAGGCTTGGTTCATGTGGTTCAGAGCCCCTGGTTCTCACTGTGAGCGTGCTGATACTATGGTGCGAGCAAGAGCAATGAGCTCCCCAATGCTCTTTGTCTGGAGAGACTGAGAGACACAAGACAGCTTCGCAACACCTTCGTGTTCTCCCCTTCTCCAGTCCCAGGTGTATCTGGAGCCCTGTTGGCACCAGGACCATCAACAGCAGCTTTTGGGCAGCTCTGCATGGGGATGGATTGAAACCATCATGGCATGCAGCATGGGGGCAAGAGGAGATGCACCAAGAACCCCCACACCACCCATGTGGACTGTATGCTACAGGACTGCAGTCATCATACACAGTTATTTTAAATGAAGTCACTCTGCTTGCACTCTTAGGCCATCTGGATTTGCTCAGGTGGCTGCGGTCAGGAATGGGATTTCCTAGCAGAGAGCCCAAGGGGGTGTAGGCGGAGTGCCCAGGGAGCATCCTCCCCAGGACAGGAGTAGGCTGTCAGATCACCTGCTGCTAATGACATCAATTTATCTAATAACCCTCTCGCTGTTCACTGAAGGAGAATTTTCAGCCCAGTTATCTGAATTGTCACTTACTACAAACTCAAGAGATCTGCTGGTCATATGGAGCTGAACAATAAATGCTGCACATGCCTGTAGCACTTCTGGGTTTGCTACATAAAACCATATAGCTGGGGAGCAGTAACAGGGTCGTGTGCTGTACCTAACAGGCCATTACAGAGCAGGTTTTCTGCATTTATGAGTAACCATTCCTGGAGGACTCTTGTTCAGGATAACAGCAAACAGCAAACACAACCCAGTGTTTTAATTGCAAAGCATTCAAACAGGAAAAGAGGAAATCCAGGGACTGAAGATCATTACGTGCCACATCCTGCTACATTTGCACATCCCCTGGTACCTGCAATGGTCCTGTCTGATCACTCGAGCTGCCCACAGAAGCCCCGGTGCATCCTGAAGCACATGCCCCACGGGAGCCCAGCACAGGCTTCAGGACAGCCGTGATTTCGGGCACTTTGCTGCAGACAGCTGCCGGATGGGTGGTAAGATAGCGCTCCAGGTGAGTGGCAAAACCCAGGTCTCTGACCTTTTCCCCCACAGATGGTTGATAGGCACGACGTGCTATCAGGTTTCTTATGACTGCAATAACACTTACTTCCTGAGTCATCCCGGGGTGGGCAGTGTCAAACGGCTTTGTCTGGTGCTCTCGCTCAGGTTTTCTTGTAGACTCTGTGCTGGAAAATGCTCAGTCCTTTATCAACTCAAATCCACCAGGAACACCACACGAGGACATCTTTAAAGGCCATGTGCTGTTCGTTCAGTTTGTTTTCTTAAACACACAGCATAGCCAAAGTTACTGATTAATTTCACACAGTACAAGGAGAACTATTGATTTCTTGTGCCTGCTTCTGACCCTTTAAGATATAAAAATGCAAATACATTGCTGAAAGAGAGTATTTATTTATTCCTTGCACCTGCTAACACATGACTTTAAAGCAATAAGAAGCTCTTGTTTGCTCTGTTTTGATAAACTCTAGCCCATTTGGTATTTCACTGAAACAATCTGCTAGCACACTCATTTCCACGCTCTTCCTCCCATCGAAACCACCCTTCTGCGTGTAGCTCCAGGGCCCTCCAGCACTGCCAGAGCGCACACACAAGTGGTGGACCTGCAACTTTGCTGGCAATGTTTATTTTCAAAAGACAAATATTGTGCCAGCATTAACTTCAATTAGGAGACTTATTTGACAATCTGACTACTCCATCTGATGCCTCAAGGGCAAATTTCAGCACTTTATGGAAGATGTTGGCCAAAGACTGATCTATATGAATAAAATATAGAGGGGAGAAGTTTTAATGAACATTTGAAAACAAAACAGGTTTTTTTGCAGGGTGTTTCTCCTTGTTCCTTAGGACTCAAAAGCTGCTATTTGAGCCAACAGAGGCTTCCTAGCTAGGGGAAAATTGTAAAAGTCAAAGCGTTTCCGAGTCAAAAGGAAGGACAATGTGTTCAGCTTGCGCTTAGGGACAGCACAGAGGGCAGTCTGCATGGGATGCTGGTGGTGTCCGCCTGCCCTTTCCCATCCCAGGCAGGGATAGGTGTGCCCAGCCTCACACCAAGGCTCCCTGATGCTGCTGGCACTGGGGCCTCTCACTCCCAAAACCCACCCCCATGGTGATGCAGGAGGGAGCACTGCATCGTCCACCACCCAGAGGATCGCCCCCAAAAGCACGCAGATAAAACAGAGACAAAGGTGACTTTGTAGCACTACTCTGGGTGAAATTCCACTTTTTTTTTTTTTTTTTTTTTTTCTCGTGTCTGGCGGTGTCTGATGTGCATTTGCTGAAAAACGTTTCTATTTTGATGAGGACACAAAAGCTTGAATGCTTTTCTGAACCAGTTTGGTGGTAACTGTGAGCTGGGAATTATTCTCACGAGACTTCAGACATGCATAAATTATTAGAAAGAGACATAACCTTGCTATGTAAGCCTTAATTATCATCTCTAGTATGTTATAGTAAAGATGCAACCCCCTATAGCTCCTTTAGGGTCATGCAAATACTCCTCAGATGGTGGGAAATCATGGACTGGTTCTGAGGCCATTTATATTTGCATCTGATTCTGCTCACCCATCCTTATTTCACAGCCAAACACACAACCATCTTTTTCTATAGACTTTAATTCAAAGGTCTCTCGAACTACGGCAGCTGGGAATGCTCTGTTGGAATGACTTTCTGGTGGAAAATCTGCCTCTTATAAAATTGGGATTTCTTTCATGGGAAAATTTCAATTTTGCCAGAAATTTCTGATTTTTCTATTAGGAAAATTAAACTGATGGCTCCATGGCTGCTTGGCTGGAAGGCCCCTGTCGGTTCTGTTGTCGTCTGCAGGGAGAGAGCAGAATTGACAATAGTCTTCCAGGCAGGCAGCTGGGGAGATGCAGCAGGTCTGGAAGAGGGAGGAGGGGAGGTTGAGTGCCCTGGCGCTCTGCCGGCCCTGCAGCCCAGCTGCCTCCCCAGCAGCCAGGCTAGGGGGAAGGCGAGGAGGAGGAGGAGGAAGAGGAGGAGGAGGAGGACAGGCAGGCGCAGGGTGTCCAGCCCGCAGCAGCCTGCCGACAGGGCTCTTGCTGCCTGCTGCTCCCCCTTTTCAGCAGGCAGCTGGCAAGCCCCAAGACATTCCAGTTTGCTTCCCCTGAAAGGGATTTTGATTTTAGTTATATTTTCTGCAGAGTTCTTCCCAGGGAGAAAAAAAAATAAATAAATAAAATAAAATAAAAAAAGTAATTTTTTTTCCTCAATTTGAGGGGAGAATGGGGAGGGATAATTTCAAAATGACCATTTTTTCACAGAAAGGAATTCCTGTGATTTAGCCCACTCTACCTTATACTGAGAGGGAAACAAACAAACAAACAAACACACAAACCCTATTATTTCTTACAATAATTCATACATTATTAAAAGTATAGTGCAGAAAATAAATGCACCTGTGGAGAGGGCCAGCAGAACACCACTGGTCATGTTTAAGATGTATTTGGTGAGCACAGTGCTGCCTCGTTGAGCACCAGCAGTGCCAAAGTCCTACCCAAAAGTCCCAAGGAGCCCTGTGCCTTTGCCCATCACTAGGCAATAACTGGAGAAACAGATTTCAATCAAATCTTGTAAAAGCAAAGAGGAAGTGTAACCGGATTGACAAGATTTAGTCTGATGCAGTTTGGAATGGCTGACTGATAAATCCTAGAATTCAGGGATTTTTATGGAGTTGGTCATAGACCTTTAAGTATAACACAGTGAATGTGTCTTGCTATAACATAGATCATAAACTGGCAGCTGAGCTCATTTCAGGCTGTTTCACAGGCTGCAAAGCCTCTTCCATTGTGTGTTTGTGTGTATTTCTCACCCTTCCTGAATGTGTTCAAGTTATCCTCTATTTAATCCGCGCTGACTACCAGCAGTAGAAGCTGTAGCTATAATGATGAGAGGAAAACATATAGTCACTTCCTGACTCTCTAAAAAGTGTTTAGCCCCAGTAATGAGTTCTGGAGGGCGTCCTTTGAGATTTCACACACAAACACACACAAAAGCGCTCCTATTGTTGCAGGACTCATTATTCTTCAGATCTATGCAGATTTTTCTAAAAGAAAAAGACCAAGAGTTTTGAAATCTTTGAATAATTAAGTTCAGTAAATCAGATAGATGAAAGATTTCAACAAGCACCCTTAAAGAAAAAAAAAAGTTAAATTGCATTTGTCTGCATTCCAATAATCCATCCGTGATTATCCTATAGATACTGTGCAGCGTGTGATACCAGTATTGATGAAACACCAAAATGTAATGGTGGCAGCGCAGAACAACATCAGCAAAGTAGAAGAGCAAATACGACTTTAATTGTAGGCTCTCTATTATTATTTTATAGTGTAGGCTTTTCGGATAATTTATTAATACTAACAAAGATGAGTGATTTGGAGACTGCATATTTTTTATTTCTAAGGAGTTATTTTATTTGATAATGACATTAAATATTAGAAACTATAACAGCTGGTGTGTTTATCCTTACTTGAGTGTATTAACCTCTTTAGCCCTTTTTTCCAGAAGAAGGATTCAGCATTACAGATTTGACTGTCAGCTGCAGTGCCTGGCGGCCCGTTGGATTGGCATCCTGACAGAATCGAAAGTCCAGTGCTGCAAGTAAACATGGATGACATTGCAGATAGATAGAACTGGCTGACTTGAGGCACCTGCAGCTGTTTGCACCAGAATAAAAGCAAAGGTTGTGGTCACTGGAGTGGAAAAACACTGAATTTACCTCTAGTTATTTTGCTTGGGAATTTCCCCCCCCCGCCACCACCTTTTTTTTTTCCTGGTTGTACATTTTGGAACCTTTCCACTAAAAGCACATTAGGCTGAAATACCTAAGTGAAAAAATCCACCAGACACCGGAGGGTTTTATAACCTATATTTCTCCCCCCCTTTTTTCTTAAATTCATTGAACAGTTTCCCCACCAGTTTCTCCCTGGTAACAACTAGCACTTCTCCGGTGTGAATACTGGTTTGCAGCAAAGGATGCAAACACTGAATAGCCAGAAATAATTCTTAGCAGCCGATTTTTTTTCAATATTGAATAGCCAGAAACACTTCTCAGCAGCTGGTTTTTTTTTTTTTTTTTTTTTTTTGTAAACTTGGCATTCGCACAGACTGCCACAAGTGACAGAACAACAGCAACCCAAACCATTTTGTTCTGTAGAAAAGCTCTTGATCTCTTAAGCATTCCTGCTTCCCAGGACAGGTCCCCAAAGTCCTTAGAAACAAGGAAGGCAGCACTGGAACTTAATAGCTGCTCTCCCTGGTATCCTCCTATCGATCAAATTCCTCGCCAGAATATTCATTTCTGTAGCATCGCGGATCTCAGCGTGCTTTACAAACAGCAATTAATTGCCATAATCCCCGGTAAAGGTATTATATCTAGTTCACCAGTAGATAAAGTGACGCACAGAGAGCTTGGGGGACTTGCCCAAGGTCACGCTCTGAGCCAGCGGTGATCCGGCAGTAAAGACCGGAGGCTGGGCGGCTGGCGGGGCGATGCGGTGCTGTGCCCGGCTGCGCAGGCTGAGCCGCGATCAGCAGCCGAGCTGACAAGGGGGTGGCAGAGGTAGGTACAGCAGACACGAGGTGTTTGATGGCTGGTCTCTTCCCCTCTGCCACCTGCATCCCTTTACAACATCAGATCATTTACATTTTTAAAGAAAGTGTATTCTTTTTCATCATGGGCCGCTGGTGAGCCTAACGCTATCTTTTGTGCGGCACCCCCGCTAACAGAGGTGGCGGAGTATCAATCACAGCTTTCCCTGGGGTCATACCTTACTATGCTGGCTCTTGATCAGAAAGAAGCAGATGGTTATTTACAAATAAAATAATCAAGACCTCAAGAAGGTTGCTTTTTTTTTTTTTTTTTTTTTTTTCCTCCCTTAAACCCTCCTACAGATGAGGCCAAAATAAGGTAAAGTTGCTAGTGTCCCCCTCTGCCAGCTTTCAAGGACGCTGCCTGTCCTACCAGCACCTTTAAACGCGTTATCAGTTAAATTTGCCAAAGAAACGTGTGGCACCTGACAGAGTAGAGTTGCCTTAGATTATTCAGTGGCTTTCATGAGAATCTGGCACTTAAACCACAATGTGAATTACTGCTAGATTATTGTGCAGGAATATTGTTATCTGCCATACACTATGTGTTTGCAATCAGTTCTTTACAAGCAATGCACAGACTGCCTTTGAATCTTTTTCAGTAGCCATGGTCACCCTCCTTCTTTATTTAGTGTTAAGTGTTATTCACTTAGCAGTAAAAAATGAACAAAAGAGAAGAAAGCAGGTGCTCTAAGTTTACTCTGCAGCCAGCTGTCAGGAAGACATACTTTACTTATTTATTTATTTTTGCAGAACATAAAGGGGATTTATTGGAAGTGTTTGGAAAAAAAAATATGAAGCATACGTTCAATCGGTCCTTTTTGTAATCAATAAGGTTACTGAAGCAGAAAAAACTATAATGAGTTGTCACAGAATTTGAATTCCCACTTGCTTCCTTTTACATGTATTCAGGCAGAAAATCATCATGGAAAGCTGAAGTTGGGAAGCAAGGTCTGGCTATGACTCTTGGGTTGGGTTTGTTTTGAACTTACCAGGTAGCATTTCACCAACAGCTTGTTGAGTGTCAGGGACACGCACAAGCTTCTTGTATGGGCAGGATAAGTGACGGTCATGGAGGTGCAATTTCCTTGTGATTCAGGTGGGGAAACCTTGCTGGTGAGGTACGGCTGATCTTGCTTTCAGATGTTCAGCCACACCAGCATGTCTCTCTGGGATGACTGCAAATTTCTTCTCCCTCCAACTATTCAGCATTGTCAACCAAAGGTTTAAGTGTTCCCAGCTCTAACATAAAGAAAAACAGAGCCCAGCACATAGACTAAAGACAGCACTCTCAAAGGCACCTGGAGAAGATGTGACCATACATCCCAAGGGTTTTCATGTCCTCCCCTCCTTTCTAGTACGCGGTGAGAGTTTTCTAAAAGAACTGCCACAGCATGTGAAAAAAAGGAGGTGCAGAAGTGCTGGGCCACCTACTCCAACACCAGGATCCCTGCCCTGCAGAATGGTAAGGCTTTGTCAGAGTTCTGCTGATTTCTACTTATACCTGAGAGTCAGGATCTTCACGCAACAGTATGGGATGCTGTGTGTGGGCTGTAGGTTCCTATGCTGCAGGTGGGGATGGAAACCTGCTAGCATTCATGCAAATTGTGAACTACTTCATCTTGAGACTTACATGTAAAAAAATTGTTGAAGGATGTACATCAAAATTTTTAGCAACAAAATCCTGCCCTCACTTACATCAAGGGACATGACTGAGGAACCACGGCACACTCCAGCTAACGTCATTTTCATCCCTCAAATCACTTCATTCAAGAACAACCAAAGATGGTAGTGGTTGTTCTGTTTGCTCTCAGTTTATCTTTCCTATTCATTATTCATGTGCTTTTTCTTACCTATATACCTGTTACTTTTCAGAATATTCCTCTCAATATTCAATTCCACCAATATGCATCTTTAGAAGAAAAAAAAAATATATGTTTATCCAAAAGTTAACAGTTTTGATTTTAAAATGCCATGGTACTTCATGGGCTTGTAGCTCCTGTGTTTCCCAGACTGATGTTCTGCTAGCTGTTTGGTTCCATGATTCTCTAGTCTCACCAGGGACCTGCTGAACAACTACGATTTGTAAGGATATATTATATTTATTAGATAGAGAGGATGTTCTGATCTCAGATTACAGACCAACATGGGAAAGATAGGCAGAAACTGAGAAACCGAGTAAGAAATTAAGGTATCTGAATTTAAATTTCTACCAGATTGCATAGCAGCTTTTAAAATACATGCTCATGATCATTTCCAGTTGAAAACTAAAAACATTTCACTTCTACGTTCTCACCTATTTAAAGAGAAAACTTAAAAGTTTCCATGGCAGATAGTGTCATGAAACACAAAACCAATTGGTCACCGTAAACAGTTTAAAATGGAAACTTTCTGTCCAGCTCTAGGCACTGTTCAGTCTCTCTCTCTCTCTGAATGTTTATGAAGTGTACCTTCTCCCTTCTCCATCAATACATCCTGTAGTCCTTTTGCAATGGGGATTTAGACCTTAATCTAGATGATCAAGTCAAAGTCAGAGTGAAGAAAATTCTTTCTCTGAATGGTTGTAATCTCTTCACTGTTTCTTTTCTCAGTCTTACTTATTTATTTATTTATTTATCCAGCCACAGAATTCAGACGGGGAAAATACAGCACGTTGCCAAAATCACATAAATTTTAATGGGTTTCCTGTTCACTTAACCCCACATCAACAGTGTGACCTCGTTAGCCTGAACCATGAACCACCAGGGTGGGGAGGCCAAGAGCAGGGTGGATCTGGACTCACTCCAGTGCCTATTGCACAAAGGAAAACGTGGGATGTTTCGTGGGATATTTTTGAAAACACTGGGTATCTTTTTCAAGACACTTGTGCCCTAATTATATGGAAGATGGCAATAGATTTGGTAACCAGTCAGCAACCACCCCCAACACGACTAACACACAATTAGTACTTGGGCAGTAAATGTTACTTGAACTCTATCTACTATACTAGTCTACATTTCTTCAACATATCCTAAATTTTTATATGGCCTGCATGTCCAGGATATTTACACACTTCCAAGTCCTTAATGTATTTGTCCTGCAAGGCAGAGAATTCTAATTATTGTTAGCAGGAAGGAAATTGAGGAATATCAAAAGACTTAAGAAAAAAAAAAAAAAGAGAAAAAAAAAGGTGTTCTAGCATCGCAAGATTTAGAGGCACGTACTGTTAGTCCAGAAAGGACAAACATGATGATCTTCTCTGACCTCTTGTACAACGTAGGCCATTTAACTTCCCCAAATCAGTTCATTCTAAGTAGAACAAATATTTTAGAAAAACATCCCACCTTGATTTTAGAATTTCCACTGGTGGAGAAAGTGCCACAACCCTTAGTAATTTGCTCCAAAGGTTAATTACACTCCCTGAGAAAAATGTGCACCTGATTTTTAATCTGAATTTGTCCCTATAAAACTTCCAACCTTCAGAGCCTGTTATTTTACAGACTGAAGAGCCTTCATTTTAAAAATTACATTCCCCATGGAGGCAATTAGTGTGGGATTATCTCATTTAACTTTAACCACACAAAAATGAAGCATCTTGTCTCACCTAGTGTTTTGGGATCCTCCTGCAATCAACTGAGAGAAACAGGCACTACCAGAAGGCAATTCATTGCAGCTATCTCCATATGGGATTGGTTGCCCACTGGAGATATCTAACTTCTTCACTGAATGCGTAAGGATAACAAAAGAGTGAGCCTAGATTATATTCCTAGCTTTAAGTTGGGGAAAGTTGGACAAAACAAATCCCTTAATTTTGGATTGTGATCGGCTTGCCTCATTAGGCCTCTATTTACTGGGCAAAACACCGCATTCATTAAGCTCTTCATGATAAATCTCCTCTTTGAGTTCCTTGCCCGTTCTTGGGGGTTTTCTCTCAGTGCTCCTCTGCTTATCAGTGCCCTTCTTGAGGTGGGACTCAGGATGGGACCCTGTGTTCCCAATGGGTGGCATCAATGCCAGTATCAGTGGTGACATAAATCCACTCTGCTCATATCTTACATTTGCTGCTGAACCTTACATGATCTTACATTTGCTGCTAGAAGTGATTACCACTTAGATGTGGCACTACACTGTGCTGGAAGCTTCTCTTTTGCTCATTATCCACCCATAATGAGTCCTAAGCCTTTTAAACAGCCACACCTAGAACAAGTAAAGTCCTGTAAAGGCCCACATTCGCTGTTTCTAGACAGAAGACATTAGAGTTTGGCCAGTTTGACAAAACATCTAGCTTGTTCTTTATCAAGCATATATTCATTTTATTGTTGTCTACTCTCCTGGTGTTCACATGGTCTGTAAGTATTACCTATAGAGACAGCTTTTTTTTTTTTCTTTCAGGACACGGTTAGGAATGTTAAACAGCTTTGCATCCAGAACCTTTCTCTGCAGGACTCCAATAGAAACACACCTGCTTAATGACGCTTTTCCATTTACAATTGCATATTGAGATGTACCAATTAGCTGTTTTTTAATTCATTTGATGTTTGCTACAATGATTTTGTAGCATTCTCATTTCTTAATCAAAATGTCAGGTGGTACCAAGTCAAATGCCTTACAGAAATCTAAGTACATTACATCAGTGCTATTACCTTTCTCAACCAAGCTTATAATCTCATAAAAATGATATCAAGCTAGTTTGACAAGATCTATTTTCCACAAACCCATGTTGAAAGGCATTAATTATATTACCTTCCTTTAATTCCTTATTAATCAAGTCTCATATCAGCTGTTCCAGTATTTTGCCTAGGATCAATGTCAGGTTGACAGGCCTATAATTACTCAAGTCATCCTGTTTAACCTTTTTAAATATTGGCTCTATATAGGCTTTCTTCTAGCCTTCTGGAACCTCCCCAGGGCACCAAGATTTGTTGAAAATCATCATTAATGGTTCAGAGAGCTCCTTTGCTAGATCTTTTAAAATTCTTGGTTAGCTTCTGTAGTCTCTGTTATGACCATATGTCATTATTGCTGGGGAAAAAAAAAAAAAAAAAAAAAAGGCCTGGAAGCTTCACGAGATATTTAACATATCTTCCAGTATTCAAATGCCTGCTCAAGCTTGGCTGGCAGTGAGCTGCTCAAAGAAAGGAAAAACACAGAAATACAAATGCATTTTTCATCCCTGCCCTGGTCACTGTAAATACCACTTACTCACATGAGAGCCTATAAATTCACATGAACACTTGCCACATAGCCCTGCCTTAAATAAAGCCATCGTGTGACCCCACTGCAGTCTCACAAATAGTGGCAGGCACTTCCAAGGAGCATCACAAATTTCTTCCAAGAAGCTTTGCTAGTACTGCAATGCAAGCCTGGTCTTACACTCTCTGCTGCATCCACCGATATTCAGTACCCTTCACCCTTTTGGGGTGTGGAGATTTCCCTTTATATGCATCACTGCACGGCTGAGCCTCGTTCGGGCTGTGGATGAACCCCAGCAATCTGACTAGTACAATTAAGTTTGAAAATACTTGATTCCAATCATTTCTACGTGATAAAAAAGAGACTAGCTTCTGCATATATTAATTACTGTCCCTGCAAACAGCACATACAAGGAAATGGAAAAAAAATTATGCACTGGTTGTTATTTTTTAATACAGAAATATTCTAAAAATTCAGTTGTAGGATATGTTTCCAAAACAATACAATTTACAAATGGGACACTGCAACCTTATCAGCAGTGGCTATTACATTATTTTGATAAGGGAACAGATGCTTTTGTTAGATTTATTAAAAATACCATAACAGAAGTGTATCCTGTTGTAATTTTTAGATGTCTTCATTTAAGTCCGGTTTTAGTACTCAGAATATTTTGTTTTGTGGGTACCCAGACCATCTTCCAATGGACTGAAGAGCAGGTATGTCTGTGTTCCCGTTCCCTTTGAACTAGCAGCTTCTGTGTAGCAGGCAGAAGGGGTGTTTTTAATTCTAAGTGGGCATGCCTAATTTAACTCTGCTGGTCATTTAGCTAAGTTGTGCACTGAGATTTTTTTGTGAACAAGTAATAAAATGCATGGACAATTTTCCACATAAACATTTTCTGAGTTACTTGCATACCATCTGAATTCTCTACATGTTCCTTCTAACAGATGAAGCCCCCGAAGTTTTTGTTTCTGTTGGTTTTGGTATTTTGTTCAGGTATCCTTGAGATTAGTTAATGAATTAATTATTTCCTAAATTGCCCTGTGCCAATGCAGCTCATAGTCAGGAAGCATGAAGGTAGGGTTGTTTGAAAAGCTGACTGAAATAAGCAGAGCCTGTTCAGATGTGTGTGTGTATACGTTAACAGATACATAGACAGATATGGATCTATCTATCTGTAAATTTATATATGTGTGTAAAAATATGTCAGTTGGTCAGATTATTATTTGGATAGAGAGAAAGAAAATCACCCCAAATTTAGAAGGGAAATACTATAATAAAAATTGATGAATATTTTAAAATTAAATCTTACCATTGAATTGTAAAGGTGTGTTAAGTAAAAGAAGATGACATTAAAAGTATTGTACTTTTAAAGTAAAAAAAAAAAAGAAAAAAGGCATCCTCTTAGCTAATGTTGCGCATCTGGCTGCCTCACTGCAAAAAGATGCAGCAGGAAGAGTCATTGCCAAGAATGGCAATAAAAGTGTTTGGATGCATGGGCCTCCTTCTTTCTGTACTTCAGGTTAGTCCACATGAAGATGAGCAGAAGTGTATGGATTAATGACTAATCTACATGGGATAAATCTGAGGGTCCTAAATAAACTAATGCAGTAAAATTAAAAATGGAAGCACAACTGTTTTATATATCATATACTTAAGCTGTGCAACAATAACAGAGGAGATGGTTATAAAGGCAGTAATGGGACACTAATAATGACAAGAGCTGAATTAGCACCAGCAGTTACAGAAAATTATATGAACACCTAAATATTGTAAACTAGGGAACTTTTTCTTGGTATCCACATGCGTCAGTTTAATTTTTTTCCAGAGTTGTTTGTACCCTTGTTAGAGGCAAAATATCTAACTCAATAAACTGGACTCATCCAAAACTATTTCCTATGAGATAAATTTCCAGTGCTCACCCAGTACCACATCGCTAAAAGTGTACAGTTACTTCACACTTACCTGTTACCTGAGCCAAAGCTATGCAGTAACAGTGCTCCCTTTATCGAAGTAGCATCGTTAATACCGCAGTGAGCTCAGGGCAGCAGTCGTACCTGGGAAGCAGTGGGTACCCTGAGCTGAACAGACCACGTGTCAACGTTGGCACTTTCTTGTTTACAAAACGCATCAGTCACAAATAAAAGTTGCTGTTTTCAAAAGCTTTGTTTTGGCAATTCACACATGTGGAATAACAGTCCCAAATCATAAATGTCATACCTTTGTCACCAGGATTTGAAGAAACCTGCAGGGTTCCTGTTTGGATGCAAATCCCAGTAGTCGCACCTCCTGCGATTCACATCAAAAAAACTTTGAAAAAGGTTTTGATTTTGGCAGCTGCTCTCAAGGCTAAATTTTCTTTCAACTCTTGCCATCCCAGTTTGGGGAAAGCTCTGCTTCTTCTGCACAGAGGTCTTGGCTTCCATCTTCCCTGCACCCCTGCCTTTGAAACCTAGCAGGGAAATTGAAAGTTAGTGCAAAGCCTTTCTTCCGAAGGTGAGTCCCTTTCCTGATTTCCAGTAACTGCTAGTACCTTGTGACATGCTGACAAAGTTTGCCTTTTCCCACAAACACCTCAGAATAATGAGATGTGTCAAACTAAACAACATTTGCCTTTTTTCAAGCGTAATCTTTATTTTTTAATGTTTAATGTCTTTCAGGGCTCCTGGGAAGAGCCAGGTTGTCAGCCCAGGTTCAGCTCCACAAAACAGCTAGTCAGGCTGCTGCCAAAGGAGCTCCTCCACGTGGTCCCACACCTGCCCCTAACGTGGTGGGGAGAGCAGGGACCGGTGGACAGTGTTTCTCCTATGTCTCTTCACCCCACAGGCTGGCACCCACATGCTGCAAGGGCAGAAACCCCACTGCACCGCTGTGGACCAAACCACGCATGTCCCTTCCGACAGGACTAGGACTGAGTCTGAGGAGCAACCTCTCACCAGGAGCTGTGCAGGGCATCCTGCTGCAGGGGCTGGAAGATGCCACTCATCATGGTGTCACCCGCCCCCAGTGGGATGGAGGCAAAAGGATGGAGGAATCACAGTAGCCTTGATGGGAATCTCAAAAAAGAAAACAAAAAAACAGTGCTGGGGAAATTCGGCAAGATATGGAAGTCTGCACAAAACACCTCTCGCCCCCAAATCCCCACCTGTCTGCAGGCTTCTTATTCCTCCTCCAGAAGAAAACAAAATGTTAAAAGAAACAAGTTCACTTCAGTTCAAGTTTCCTCCTCTGCTATTTTTCTTGTCCTTCAGGCTGGCACTGTTCAGCCTCTGCGTTCAAGCACCAAGCGTTCCCTCTAGAGCACAGTTAAGAAGCGCACACATGATCATTTAAGTGCACACTTTACTTATCTATCCTTAAGAACACAAAATAGACCGAGGAAAAAAAGACGATGTCTGTATGCTCATTAAAACACTTCCAGCCCAGGGCAAGGATTTGATCAAAAGGATTCCTACCAATGGAAGGGCATGCTAGAGCCATTGTAAGAAGTTGTGTGCGAGCGTCCGCGTTCCTTTCCTTTTCTTTCTTGTGCCCTGTCCCTTCCACTGCCACCTCCAATCTCTTTTCTTCCAGCTGGGGGAACAGAAGAGATTTCAATTCCTTGATGACAATTGTGTCCTTTGAGCAGCCAAAGCAAAAGGCACTTTGAGTTCAAATGAGACTGTGACTTAAACCAATATTAGCCAAGACCAACACATGTTTATTGTAATATAAGTAACCTTCATTCTGATCAGCAGGTTTTCCTCACCCCACTGCAGTTTTACTCATTGCCTCTTTTATTCTTCCAAAATGAATAAATGAAATGGCTGCACATTTTTATTCACAGCAGTGGGTTTTAGAACTTCAAATCAGAGAGGCGTTTTGATTTTAGAAATAAACTCCAGAGGAAACAGTTTCAACCAGAACTTTCATTTATTTTTTTTTTTAACCAGTTTAAGGTAACATCAAAACTCACCTTTCCAAAAAAATGAAACCTCACAGCATTCTTTTAATCCAAATTAAATAAAGTGTCATCCCTGTGTCCTCTTCCTTCATATTTAGAGGGAAAGAAAACTATACTGCCCATACTTTAATGGTTTTGTCTGCAAATCCTAAATGCTCCGCTGCTTCAAATTTCAAATGATCTTATACAGCCAAAGTCTCTTTGGTGTCAGCAGCTGCCCAGGTAGCAACACAACCATGAGAACGCTGCTGATCAGAACAATGAATGCCTGATCTACAGATGTCATATCAAGGTAGAAATCTTGATGAGCATTGTAGTGACATTACAAAGTGGATTACACATGCTGTATCTGGGTCAGAGAAGGAGTTATTTCAGTAAGGTCAACAAAGTGCTTCTGACCAAACTTATTTTTCTACATTTAGAGAGAGACGCTTCTGTTTGTTTCTTCACGTTACATTTAATAACAATATTCTCTCTGTACTTCTGTATCAGTTTGCAAGCAAAGTTAAAAGGAAGGCAAACCAGCCCCATGCCTGGGGTTGCATAATTTCAGACGCCAGGTACAGCTCCCTGGTCTTCTCCCCTCTGTGGCCAGGGGCCCAGCCACCGTGTCCTAGGCTCTTAAGTGAGCTATGTGTTAAAGGGTCTGTCCCTCAGTTTGTCCCTACCTTCCTTCCCCACCCAGTATGAGGATACAGGTAGGAACTTCTTGCTTTCCAGCTGTGTTGGGTGTCGAGGAAGCAAATACAGCAAGGTTGTAAGGTCCTCAGGTACCCCAGCCCAGTGGCTGTGCAAGTCCCAAAACACCTAACTTCAAACCTTTGAGGCTCTGTGTGGTGAAGACCTCACTGTAGAGCACACAAGACATGTCATCTTGAACCATCTTTCCCAAAAATGGACAATAGCCCAAAGGCTAGGAGAACTCATCTAGATGGCAGACAGGCGATGAGGTTGCTCTGTTCTGGGAACATAGCAGCTCAAAGCTGTTGGCTTACAGCACTGTGGGTGCGAGGTAGGGATACTTGCTTTGTGAGATTTTTTTTGGCTATCCCAACTTGTTTTCTCATTTTCATTTTAAATATTTTTTTCTTTTATTCTTATGAAATTTAATACAAACCATGTATATATATATACATGGTGGTCGGGAGCAGGGGGTGGTCAGACTGGCAGGCAGCAGGCAACAACCTCCCACCCAAGGCTGTCAGCACAGCACAGATCTGGGGAACCATCCCAGGAGGTCCCATCCAGTGGAGGAGATTCTGGAGCCTGTGCCCATGGGGTGCCCACGCTGTACCTCGGGGTGCAGGGCTACGGGGACTCTGCTCTACCTCACCTGGACCCAGGAGCTTGGGTGCTGATCAGAGCAGGAACCCCAGAGAAATACCCAGCTTTGGTCCACGCCAGTGAACCTGAAAGACTGTGAGGTCGCTCAGCGGACTAAAAAAATAATGGTGCAGTTGCACCCTCTATGAGCCACTGGTATGGTTTCATGCTGGTTACTAATAGTCAGCCAGATGTATTGACTTCGACACATGTCCTCTGCACTGCAATAGGTAGCCTAAAACAGTAGAGGCAGACCTTAAACTGAAGCACGGGGCAAGCTCTAAATAACTTAAAACTAAGACTGTGAACAAAACCTCTTCCAACGGTGTTCATTTTTACTTGTTTTTAAAAAGAAAAAATAATAGGGGGGTACTTACTTGAGGCGTTGGGAATCCTAACACTGCAAGTCCACATGCTAAGTCTGTAACTGAAAGCTGCGATTATCAAGACTGTAGAATTGAAAAAAAAAAAAAAAAAAAAAACATATAAAGCTGAGAAAAACTGTTCAAGAGATTAAATAATCAAAAGTAAACAAAATTGTATCTTTTGCCAGTTGCTATCCATCATATCAAAACCTGTGAAATCTTTTGGTGGTAATAAGAAATGTATTCTGCATTTCTCTGTGATGACTGTATGCTTCATTCAAGAGCAGAAATACATGTATCAGATACATTAGATTCCTGAGGGTATGATCCAACACCCATGGAGGACAACTAGGATTATCCCGTTGACTTCTACAGGCATTCGTTGAAGTTAATATCCTCCTGGTGCTTCATTACCTTCTTTAATGGATAATTTTGAACAAACACCTTTGTTTTAAAACGTTGCTGCTGTTATATAAAGAATGAGTTTATTTGCTTTTATTATAGTGTATGGTTCTTTTTCTATCAATGTGCTGTAATCCACAGTTTAACTCTGATGTTAAACAGTCAACTTATTTAAATGGGAAAGAAAAGCTCCCCCCCACTTTGTTTTAATAAGGCTTTACCACATACATAAATAATGGGCACAATTTGTTTCCATTAGGAAGATAAGCTTTCTTCAAAACAGTTCACTGTTTAAGGCTTTAAATTTTTCCAGCACTTGCACAAGGTTGCAACAAACCTTGACTTATTTACAGAGAGATGTCGAGTGGAGATAAAACCACTTAATAATCCACCAGTTCTTGCTAAATACATTTTCCTTCCATGCCCTCTCTGAAAGCAGGTAGGATAGCACTCTTATTTAGAATACTCTTAAATTACTTGGATATCCTTTTATTTTACTGAAAGCTCTTTGAACTAAAGGCTTTACAGAACAGTTTCAATAAATGGGGTTTATGGCTTTTCTTAACAAAATAATCCTGAAAGTGTTTAGGGTTAAAACCATTTCAAAATGATTATATTGTAACAATAGAAGAATCAACAACAATAGCATAAAGAAAACAAGATGTGCCTCTTTGAAGGAAAGTTGACCAGGTGGCCTCAGTGACAGAAAAAAACTTCTGATTTTGGGAACTTTTCTGAGATATGCAGCAGCAACAACCAACTGCCCCAAATGCCCCAACTGTTGAGGAGAAAATATTCCCATCAATAGAAACACCTGACCTCGGCACATCTGAGTGCATTCCAGCTTTTTTCTGTGTTTGTTCACAAGGACTGCACTTGAGTGGACACCCGCTCACAGCAAGACCTGACTCAGTAAAACTGATATATCGCCGCAGGGAGCCTAATGTATTTATCGAAATTTCCCCTTCCTTTGTGTTCAGCTGCTCCTTGAATGTCATAAGGTTGCTTTTTTTTTTTTTTTTTTTTTTTAAGTGTTCGTTTCTTTTTATCATTGCATTTGGTGCAGTTCTCAGGCAGCCGTGCAGTATCTCTGTTCTCCCTCGAAACGTGTCACTACTAGTTGCCTTTTCAGCCCTGCTGCTGGCCCTTGGAAGCCAAAGGAAAGTCTCTGTGTGCCTCTGTCAAGCTTTTGTTCCAGCTCTCGCTACCCCGTTCCTGGTTGCACATCCCTGTTTCAGGATTTGTTTTATTATTTCAGTCACCGCACGCTTTCATCATAAATCTCTCTCTCTCACTGGAGCACCCGGCCCTACCCCGAGGGCACTGATACTTCCCAGGAAGAGAGAGGAGAGTCTGCCTCCTTCTCCCTTACATCTTCATCTTCTCTCCCTGCAGGATTATGGTGGTGACCTTCTACATGCCAAAACAGCCACCCAGGAGATGAGGCAGTGAGCAGGCGACTCCGGCTCTGCGGAGGGAGTGGAAGTTCAGAAGTAAGGGAGAGTTTTGACTCAGCCTAACTTCGGGACTTAAATAACTTATGTAAGGGGTATATTCCCTGTGTGTGACTGCTGGAGACCACAGCAGGAGAGGAAGACCTTCGAACCTGGAGGAGTTCATGCCTCTTTATTAACCCTGCAGGAAACATGGTGAACACCTGGAGTGTTACTCATCAAACACCTTGCACAGCTCCCCCCGCCTCGGTCACTGCCTTTCTCGTTTTGCTGAGGAAAAGTGCATCTCTGCCCACGTGCAGGGGGGCTGACCGCCATGAGCCCCACGCCTTCCCCTCCAGGCTGCCAGCAGCGAAAGCAAAGCAATCAGCAGGTGCTGTTTGCAGAGGAGGTTTGAGAAAATCTCCCTCTGCCCCCTCCTGCAGGCTCTGCACACAGGAGCGCTACACAGGAAACAACAAATACAACATTAGTCATTTCCTCCTTGCTGCCAGCTGCTGATGGTTTGCATAAGAAGAACCCTTGGACTTCAGATTATTTCTTAAAACGCCTCTCGCCCCAAATCTCTCAGCAAACATTCGCTGGAAGGGTGCCTGCTCGGCCGGCCACGCACTGCTCCCTGCAGCACCCAGCCACCTTCCCCCGGCACCCGCCGCGCCTGGGCCTGCACGTGTTCATCTTCACCTCAACAGGAGGCCTCACCCAACGGCCCACTGAGATTGTGCTTGTGAAGAAGCCTAGCACTTGTAATTGTAGTTAGGTTAAGGCTTAGCTGCTTCGTTCGTGATTAATGCTTAGGTTATGGTGGCATCTACAAATTTCAGTTATGGATCAGGGCCTGTGTGACACGGTAAGGCTAAGTGACAAAGAAGATGGCCTTTGCCCCCAGAAAACAGATAGTCAACAAGGCAGTCAGGAAACAACTCGAGTGTGAAAAAGAAAAACAGGTGGGATGAGACAATAAAAAGAACAGGTTTAGCAAAGAAGCCAAAGCCTCGTCTTCACAAATAAGATTTTAATTTTGATGTGACACTTGCTTCCCAATCAGAAGGTGAGCACTCCATGAACATTGCTCTTTGTCTGCTTTGGAGTATTTTGACTCATTTCTCATCTGGCATGAATGTGATTCCTCAAGCCTTCTTTTACGCTCCTCAGAGAAACATGACCCTCGGGAAACCTAGCATTAGCTTCCCCAACATACAAGCCAACATCTTGATCCAAGTAATTCTTATGCTTTAGTACACAATATCTCTTATACCTTGAGAAGATCTTCTGTCCAAAGCCTAGCACCTCCTTTACCTCTTCACGACGAGGTGAAATGTACCCCTGGGTAGTGGGGAGGATGGCAGCACATCCTGCGGGGTATCTCCTTGCTGTGGAGTGGGATGAGTGATGGTGAAGCCCAAGGTAGCAGGATGAGGTGAGGTATCTCCTGATCCTGCTGGCTGGCCCCGGTTGGGAAGATCAGCACAGTTAGCACAACGCCGGGTCACAGGACAAGCAAAGAGTATTAGGAAGTTTCAAAAACAAAAAAATAAAAACCACCCACCCCCAAAAAATTTCTGTAGCTGACACCAACTCATAAACAAGATCCTTAGAGGACAGTGAGGTTACAGCACAAATCAGCCTTATTTTCTCCTTAACCACATGGTTTCTAAGATCATTCACCAGAAGAGCAAATGTGTTTGTGGTGAATTGAGGCACCTGCTCTCATTCTGCCTTCGGCACAGGCTGGTTCCAAGAGCACATCCTTAGGTTCTTCATGTGAGCTCCATGTCCTTCACCACACACCATTTTATACTTTGCCAGACTTTGAACTCGACTTGCCACTTCTCCACTCTTTATACACACCCTACTGTATCAGATGCCTCCTCCTTCAGTTAGTTTATATCCTCCCTTCTCTGGTGATCCACATAAGTTTTATTCTTTTTGTTTTGCTTTGTTTTGTTTTGCTTTCCTTTCCTTTAATGGTGGGTTTATTACTGGGATTGTGTACAACTCTTAGGCATTACTCTCATTCAATTTACCCTGAAAATGTATGTATGTTTCCTCTCTGTCACCATGTCATCCCCATTTGAATGCATTTCCAATTTCTTACCTCAAATAAAATGGTTTGTGTAGTAAATTGCAAAATCTGCATTACTTACCTCTACAGGAAAGACAACTCTTGCTTCAGCTCTACTTATAAATCAGTCACTTTTTGAAAAATCTGTTCTGACATGGGGCAAGCTGGTAGGAGCTTTCTGATTCTCTCTAGTGTTTCTTTTTCTTCACCCTCCCCCCAGCACCACAGTCCCAGGAAATTATTGTCTGCCTCTGAACCTGCTTCCCATCCTCTAATGCGAGCACACCGAGGCAGTGAATCCATTAATGTTTCTGGCTGTCTACCTATGCTGTCAATAAATCATGTTCACCATATCTCCTTCAGTGACCCCTTGTTCCTTACATACTTGAGTACTTTCTTATTATTTATGTTAACCTCCTCTGCAATCTTACTGCATTTTTTACCTGTTCTTGCCTTGTCATTGTTTTACTGTCTCATTTTGCAGTCATGCTCAGAACCTCTTTTTAATATCTCACATGCAGCACTTCTCACATATTTGTTATATATTTGTTCATTAATCATTGGGTTTGGAGGACAAATGATGTTCTACACTTGTTTCCCTTTTGAAGCTAAATCACAGATCTCTTCATCTTTACTTCCTTCTAAAATACTCTATCAATGTTAATACTGAAATATGATTTGCATCTGAATTTGGGCTGATCATGGACTTATAGTCCTTAACCCAAATAAAATTACCTTGCCAGGAACAAAAGAAGTTAAAATAAAAAATGAACTTACATGATATGAGTTTCCTTGCTGAAACCTGCCTGCCAGCCTCCTCTATTCTGTAGGTATTTCCTTGGGACAATTTTCTAGGTCTAATACAATGAACTCTGTTTCTAAGGTCTACAGTCTAACATATTTTTGTTTGTTCACTTTTTAATTTGGGGGTTGGCCTCTGCCTTGTATCTCCTCATTGCAGTTCCTCCCCTACCTCCCCATCTCTACATGTAAGTGGAAAGAGTAGACCTAGTTGGAGCAATGTCTTTCTTCAGCACTGACATTTATTATTGATAGGTACTGAAACAAGGTGCAGGGGACAGCCCCATCCCAGTCTGCCAGAAGCCCAGCAGATATGGCAGTAATGAGGGAGGTAGGAGACAACAGTCTGTCCCTGCTTTACCTAACATAATCAGGAACATCCTACAACCTAAACAGTGGCCCTGGTTGTGCAAGCTGACTGTAAGCTTCATCCGGTCAAGCTTCATCTGGCCACTTTAGATGCCTTCAGTACAGCCTTCTACATCTGAACTCATCATCCATATTGCCTTATGGCTGCTGGGGAAAAGAAGGAATTGTTAGCACACATTATTTAAGCCTTAAGTATGACTGCTGCTTTCCACCAACTATAAATGGAGGCAAACGGCGGGAATCAAATGGAGAGGTCTACCTTGCACCTCAGCAGCTGAGGAAGAGGTCTGACCACTGACCACTCAGCCAACTTTACAAAATGAATGAGGTTGAGGAGGAAAAGTAGAGGCTCGTTCCAACACCTGTAGGTACAGCCAGCTGCCTGGACTAGCTGCCTTTCCCAACTCCTTGCTGCTCTTTTCCTCCAATGTCATCTGCCCTTCTCTGATGTGTGCAAACCACTTCCACACTGAGAATTTGCTGGGCGATGCCATTTCCTGGTCTGCTCTCCCGCTTATTTTTATTGCTCTAATCCTTGTTCAGTGATATACCTCATACCTGTCAGTTCATCCTCCAGAAAGTCCATACCAGGTCATGTGCTCGCATTGCAGTTACCACTGCATTTTTCATGCTGTGCCTATGTATACACACTGATTTCCACACTGCCCCAGAAGGCTTCATGGGCGCAGTTTGTGATGGGAACAATCACGTACTACCCAATAATTTCTTTAAACTGACAGAACATTAGCATTTTCCATGCTAGGAACTCGTCCTATCACCTGTTAGATTTAGAAGTTTTTATTACTTACCATGAAGTAAGGCATTTTTTCCTCACTTGCTGCAGCTAAAAGAGAAGGAACAGAACTTCTCTTTCTTAATGCTGTTATTTCCTAGCTGAGTTATGTCCTCTTCTATTCTCATATCTTGTGACAGGAATTAGTTTTCTTTCTTGTTTCTACTTTTGCCACAGACTTTAGACTTTAGACTACTCATGTCACAAAAAAATGGAAGGCTATGTTTTAGATGCTCTGGAGAATCAATTGATATACCTGAGAGGGACAAGGTGTAAAGGTATTATTATATCTGCCAGGGACAGCCAGAGACGGCCACATAATTTAGAAGAGTGTCAGGGGTGCTCTAAAATATGCAGGTGTTCATGACCCCCACTGATCTCTCTATTAGCCAAGGATCATTGCAGCTATTAGCCTTTGCTGCCGTATTCCCTCTCCAGGCTGAACTAGGATGAATTTCAATTACTGCTCCACTCCCTTCCTTTCCCCCTTTATGGCTTCTTTCAAGAAATATTCTCTATCATAGTTCCAACACGTTACAATATTCCAGTCAAAATTCATTAGGACAACTTCCATTTGCTTAACTTCTCCTTGTGTCAGGAGTGTTTGTGTTGCTACCCATGTACATTTTCTTTCTAATGATAGATGGTGTCACTGGATCCTAAGTACTCCCCAACTTCAACTTAATTGATCAGACTTGGCACGTTTCCTAGACTTAGGACCTGAATAGCCTCAGACTATGCACGCTTGGCTGTTCAGCAAGCTGTGTGAGATGGCAATCTTGCATTACTTCTGGAAACCCATTCCTCTGCTTCACTTCTGCATCGTGGCTATCCCAATCGATAGCCAAGTAATTAAAATCCCTCATGATCAATGTTCTAGCTGTTTTACAGACTTCTCTTATCTGTAAAAGGATTTGCCAACCTACTTTCTCTGCCTGCCCTGGGGGTCTGTAGCAACATCCAAGAATAACACGACTGCGTTCATCGTCCTTCCTCAGCTTCTGCCCAAACAGCCTCTGCTCTGACAGGCAAAACATTTGTAGTGTTTCCTGCTTTGGACATGGATATGTACTGCTGCCTCTGCTGTGACTGAAGAACACAGCCTGTTCCCTTTAATAAACTTTGTATCTCCCTACTCCATTTTCAGTCCCTTTTAGCTCACACATTCCAGGAATATCACAGTTAGCCTTGGAAATGCATATTTCCAATTGGTGACCTTATTAATATGCTCACAGCATTTGTATAGAAGATATTTTCTCCTCCCACCTTTGCTTTACATTCTCATTATCTCCTACAACGACAACCAGCGGATACATTACTGTGAGATCCATGCATTCCCTCCTTTAAATTCTTCTCCTCCCACACCACTAATCTGAAAAAATGGCTAGATCATTTCCTTATTAGTGGACAATCTGTTTGCTCCCATAGGGTTGGGAATAATACAGGCCATCTCTCCTTTGCCATTTTGCTTTTTCAGTGTTGTTGTTTATAAATCCCCAAACCTCTCACATCTCCCCCCCCCCCCCCCCGACACTACATTTATCTTCAGTAAAAAGAGCCACTTACATACTAGAAAACATCATTATGCTGATCTCTTCTTCCACTGGTTAGCTAAGGGGTGTAAGGCTTTCTTTTACAATACCTGCACGCCTTCCCTCTATATCATTTGTATAATCACCATCAGTTATGCCAGGCTCTTTTTAAAGCTATTTCATTTGCCATAGTCCACTGGCTAAAAATCCCCAACCCCTTCTTCTGGAAGCATTTGACTCATGTGTGTGTGCACAAGGATTTGGTGTTTTAAACAGCAGTGACTATCTGCAACATCAACTCTGCTATCAACACTTCCCTGATCTAATTTTGCTGCAGATTTCCCCATGCTCATTTCATCATTTTGTGAGATTCTGTCTTCCAAATCGTTAAAACTCTGGGAAACGCACTGGGTGCAGGCACAACCCCCCATCTCTTTATTACACTTCTTCCCTCCTTTACTACCACTTCTCAGTTACCCAGCCCCTGCCCTTTATATCCTCCTGTTTCTGCTGGAACAGGGCTGCTTCTCCTGCACAAGGCTGTGCTTCCAATGCACTCATCCTGCAACTCGCTCACAGCTGGTTCTCCTCCTCCTCTGTCACTCCTTCGGAGTATGAAACCAGCCATCTGTCATCAGTGAACCTCTCATATTCATTGATCTTCCCCAGCACATCAACCTGTCTTTCTAATTCCACTCTCCAGTTTCTTAGCGCTCCAGCTAACTGGCAGTGCACATACATATATGTGTGTGCGTGCACACAAACACACACAGTGTTGGTTTGTTTTTTTCCAATTCCCATGTTCAAAATACACATCAGCTGAAAAATCATGTTAACTTTCAGTTTCTGAAGCCAGGGCAAGCAAGCAGAGGATGACTGCAATCCAGCTGCAGATAAATTGCACGTATAATGAAGTAATGAAGAAACATGAATCCCCAAATACCATGGAGCATCCCTGGTTGTTGACGAGTTGTATTTACAAGGAGGGGTGCAAAGCAAGCCCTGCAGCTTCTGGAGAAGCTCCTGCAATGAATTACAAAACCTCTTCCCCCCTCTAGCATGCAGTGCAAGGTGAGATGCAGAAACAGAGCTGTGCAGCCTCTTTTCCCTTCTGCTCCCTCTCCGACTGATATGGATCCACTCCTTTTTGACGCCTTCCCCAGCTCTTTGTCTAGCTCCACCTGTTTTTGCTTACGCTTGTCAGCTCTTGGCCTGTGTTTGTACAGAGTTTAGCACAACAGGCCCAGCCTCATGAATAGTGCTGGTAGACACAATGGTGTGAGAAACAACAACGACAATAACAATAATAATATCCAGTCACTGTGAGGCTGATGGTCCCACAATGTAGTTAAAACCAGGAGGAGCTACTACTGTTTTCTGGTTTACAGTGTTGTTTTTTTTTGTCTGGAGCTCTCCTAATAGCTGACGTTTGGAACCAAACTATCCTTGTTGCACCAACTCAGCCCCAGACTGCTCAACAGGGAAATCAGCCTGGCTGAAAGTCGTGTACAGGCGTTCTGGTTTCTTGGATCTGTTTCTCTTAAAGGGTGTGATACAGGGTTTCTTTGTACAGCTCTGCTGAAATCAGACACCGGGATGAGAGTCACTTCTGTTCTTGGACAGCATGAAGGCATTTATGTTTTTAAAACAAAAATCTATGAAAATGTGATCCATCTTCTTTCACCTGCCACTAAATCACACTGCGGAGTCTATCTGGTGTTTTCCCTACAACAACGAATGACATCAGATTAATAAAGCCTACAGAGGCAACGCAGCTCACAGCAAACATCATGGGCCTGTCTGTAATCACTGCAAAGTTCTTCTGTGTCAGCCTGCCTACTGCATATGAACATTATATCCCCATGAGAAAAATCCCCATGACATTTTCATGGAAGATATTTACTGCACATGAGCAGTGGATGATTGATAATTTAAGACTTAGGTATCTCGTCTGATTTTATTTTTTTCCTTCAGAATGTCAAAACTGATTAAAACATATGATCATCTAATCTTTGTCAAATTCTGTCATTATGGTAAGAGTCCTTTGCAGAGGGAGAAGTTGGAATATTACAATATAACCTGGCCCTCATTTTGTACACCTGTGCCTTGCCTTACATCTTCTTGACCCTTGGCCTTAACCAATAATAACTACAGAAATTGGGAGGATGATGCTTCTTCGACACAATCCATTTTATCCACAAATTACACACAGAAACTCTTGTTTCCTGAAAGAAGTTGTAAGAAAAAGGAACTTCCCTGCTCAAGAATTCGAGCCTGCCCCTCAGCAAGAGCTTTGGCCAAAGGTCCTTCTGTCTCATGACTTCCTTCCAGGGCCACTTGCTTCTGCTGCCTCCCACTGCACTCCCAGCCACCACCTGCTCAACACCCAGGCCCTCACACCTGCAATAATAGAACCCTTTGTCCCGCCTGGATTCAAGCTGACTGGCTTCCCCTGAAGCCTAGTACCTTAGGCAAAGACTTTCATCGTTTTCCTCTATCTCTCTTTATAACTAAACCTTTTCTTCTGTATAACACCAGTGATATGTGGATAGCAAGCCCATTTGCTTTAATAAGGTCAGCAGCTGCCTGTAGATGAAAGACAACTTGATTGCAGCCATTAGCACATTCCAGCATGACAAACACATATTTTAAGTGAATGTTTTAGTAAAAGGTGCTGGATTAATATTTCTGTAAAGTGAGGTTCTCTCTTGACCTACAAAGTCGCTTCTACACATGCATTTTGTGTATTCCACTCTTGCCACTTCATCGCATTTTGGCAGCCCTGGTGGCCAATGTGGCTGCACATCCTGACTGCACATCCTGGTGGCCATCCTGACTGCAAGTCTGCCTGTACCCACGTACGTACAACTCTCTCTGTGATGTGGCCACAATTGCATCTTGAAGTCAGGGAACTGATCTGGTTGAAAAATGACAAGAAAAAAATAAATGACTTTTCAAGAAAAACACTTTTCTGAGCTGGTTCATTAGACCCCCTTACAACCCATGAGCTATGGCTGTGGACTTCATACTGCATGAGGACTGCAGTCTTGGATGAGGCTCCATGGAAGTTTTAACTAGGCAAAGTTTACCTTGTCATCCCACCCCAGCTGTTGCCCATTATTCCCATGTGGGCCAGCATGTGGTGGATTCCACTAGAGACTTTGACATGTGAACTAAGAACCTAACTGAGATTTTCAACTTATTTCTTCGAGTGGTCTGATAGTTGAGTTTGGTTTAGACTGAATTCAAATAGTTTTCTTCCTCCTCCACCGATTTCTTATAATAAAAAATTGTTTGCTTCCAAATTTCTGTTCTAACATTGAAAACCGAACAGCTTCTGACCTTTTTTTCACAAATTTCCTTCCTGAGAAAAGTCTAACTTAATTCCTTCAGAAAGTCTGAGGAGTCAGTTCCTGCACAGTCATACACTGCATTCACTGTCACTCGCAAAGATTGCTCCCCACCTGCAGATGGTGATATTCAAACAGAGAGGAAACTTTTGCAACCCAATACTGTGTAAAAATAAAATTAGAGCCATTTTAAGCAAGGGTAACACACAGTCACCATGTGTGTTGCTCACAGAAACATCACCCATATCCACACTTCATCTTTCTACCTTGGATGCATTGAACTTCTTCAGTCAAAACAAACAAGGACCTCAAAGCAGTTACAATCAGTTAGAGAAAACTTGTCTCAGCTCTTGGTAGGGCCTATACTAGATTTGCTGCTGGGGATGAACATCGTGTGATCAATTAATTTGCCTAATGTGGAAAGCTCACGCCATGGGTGATCCTGTAAGGTATTCCAGATGGAGGCCACTGCTGCTCCAGGAGGGGCGTGGGTCTCTCCTAGGTCCATTATCTCCTAGGCCCCAAGGAAATATCTCAAATGACCAAGAGCGTCTCTAATGGCAGAATAAGACTGATTAAGCAACTGAATTTCTCCCGCTGTTTTTAAACACCTGTTAAAGCATGATGCAGTTGTGGGGGAGGGAATAATTTCACCTATGTCTCCAGGCTCGGGCATCTACAATGGCAATGGACTCACAGGGAAGGCAACAGGGAGATGTGCTGTAAAAAGTTCTGCCAAGGACCATTTTGCAGCTCCGCAGCCAAGCAAAATTGAGCAACGAGTGATTTGGAAGTAATTCTTTTCCATAGCACTGCAATTCACTCACATCCTCAAAGGCTAAGCATGCCAAAAATAGAGCCAGCAAAGTACCCCGAATACTTGTTTGGCTAAGCCCCAGGCACAGCAGAGTAAAACAGGGCTTTCTGCTAACCAGGGACTAGCCTGCTGTCCTGCCTGCATGTTAGCAGAGAGTGACCTCACTTCTTAGCACATCTCACCCGGGATTGTCCTCATTCTCTGTCACATTAGAGCAAGGATCTCAGTGTCTTTGAGCATGGCACCAATGTCCTAAGGACACTGCAAGGTGCTGTGGTCTCCCAGTCTACTGTTTATACCCTCAAGCAACAAGATGTAGTCTAATAGCTCCTGAAAGTCAAGGTCATCAGTGCACACATGTATGCAGATTTAAATGACATGCAATTTAACAAGAATTAATAGCAAGCAGCATTACAGTTCCTCACCTTTATCAGATATTCCTATACACTTACGATTCCCTGCATGTTACAGAAAAGCTTACCTTTCACCATACTGAGTTGTTTTTCTGACTAACTGTCCCTTCAAAGTCAGAGACACAACTGAGCTTCATGCAACACAAGGAAATAACCTCACTGCAATGACATTCACCCTATAGCGCACCTATAACTTATAAACACTGCTGGGACTGTCTGTGTAGGGAAAAGACGTGGGCTGTGGGTGGTGGAAGGCAGGTAGCTGAAGCTGGGAGGAGCCGATGGGTGGAATAGGCAGCTGAACAATTTAATTGCTTTTTCTGTTTTACTGTGGTGGGGTATGCAATGTAGCAACCTTAGCTCAGCAACTGACTTTTTTCTGTGCAGTGACATATATAATTAACATAGGTAGTTGCACACTTAGTTCTACATTATTTAAATGCTCCGTTGTAGAATATTGTGTCATACTTCATTTCCACGCATAAAGAATAAACCACATAAATCATGTGGGTGCCAGAGATCTCAAACGACTAGTCTCTGTAAACCCTGGAGGGAATGCTAAATTGAGCTGAAAACTTCCTTTCCGGCATTATGCATCCACTTTCCCTGTTAACCTGTTTTTCCCTCAATCAGAGGTTTTTGGTTTTGCTCCAGGCGATACCTTCTCGGGAAGGAGGAAGTATGTGATGGGATTCCTGTACTGATTTTAAAAGATATCGAGAAAGAGAGTCTGGGAGGACTCAGACTGGATAACAATGAGTCAAAAAAAGGTAAGGGTGAAAACCATCCTAGTACTAAAGACTGAGTGGCTGCAGGATTTTATCCACGCCAATATCTAGAGACGCAAAGGGATGTAAGCACCTAAGCAGAGGAGTAATTTTGGTATATGAAAGATGGGACTTCACATCCTCCATCAGTTTGCAGTGACTTGAACCCTACATGCTTTGGTTTCCAGAAATTTGTGCTAACCAGTGTCCCATAAAGCAGTCTAGGACATGGGAATACTCTCTTAAAGGTGTTTCACTTCATGTGGAAGACTTTGATATTCACTTGGCCAGAGAAAGAAAGGAGCATGACTCTGAAATTCCCTAGGTACAGCAGACTCCTAGCCAGTGTTTTGGAATAGTTAAAACAGAGATGGGACTTAGAGAATATATTTCTGTATTTAAATTCAGTGCAATACATTTGGGCAGGATCTGAGGTGTCCACTCAGAATTGTAATGAATACTCACGATAGGAGAAATTAAGTCAGTGACTAGTACCTCATTCTTATAGCCCAACACATTGCTTAAAAGACTTCTGAGAACTTGAGGTGTTAAAACATCACTTCTAAAAGTCACAGTCTGAAGATCCTGAATGCAGAAAATCATGGTTACAACTCCAACCATCAGTCACCTGCTTTTTGAGACAGCCAGCATTGCTGGTTGTACTTTCAAGGCAAGCATTACAGCGGTGGAAAGGCTCATTGGTTAATAATGTGAAATCAGGCCTGGAGGCACTGTGTTACCCCAGGGAATGACACATGGTAGCAATACAAATTCAAGTAATCCAGCAGAAAAATACTGTCAAAGCCCCTTGATGAAGAAATGTTTGTGAGAATTGGGTATTGGCTAAACAGCTCATCAAATCCTTCACAGTCCTATTATTGCTTCCCATTTCTCGTCTCAGTTCAGTCTCAGGCAAGAACAAAAGATTGCAAAGCACTTTCCCAGAACCAAGAACGCCGACGTACTTTTCAGTTCTAGTAGCTCATTTCTGTTTTGCTTTGGATCAGACATGAAGTGGTTGTTTCTATGGGAGTGAAAGAAGAGCAACAGAGGATGAAATGAAAGTGTGCTAAAACTGCAGCTGCCTTAGACTCCAGTGAAAACCCTGTACTAGGAATAGAAATAAAGTCGCAACAGAAGGTACAAGAAAACAGCCAAAAAGTCTCCAGTGTTGGTTTGGATGACAGAGATTGCACAGAGCACAGAAAGCCGTACGTGCCGATCTCTGTAGCATTCTGACTTACAGCTAACATGGGTCATCAGCAGACACTGCGTTTTTGGACAAATCACGAGAGATTTCCAAGCTATGTGTAGGAGGAATAGGACTGAGCAAGGCCTATGTGTTAATCATCAGCCTGACAAAAGGCATCTTTTTGATCTTTAATACTTGGTCACAGGCTCTATGTGACACAGTGGACGTTAGCGAGAGATGATGAGTGTGAATCTTATTTCATTATTCATGTGCTCATGTGTAAGGAGAGGCAGTTCGTACAGCCATCTGGTCTCTCTGTGCAGTCATGCAACAGTTTTTCAGATCTTTGTCTTCTGATTGGCCTTCTTTCACTCTAATTTTCTGTCTTGTTTGAACTAAGAAGGACAAATGACTAGAAAGCAACGCTCGCTTTTGTCTGTCAGCTCACAGTATCACAGGAACGTATTTATATCGGTACCAGCTACAGATCTCTTTGCAAGTATGAAATGGGATGGAGCAGCCGTAGAGCAGCCCCGAAGGGGCTGAAGAGAACTCTTTTTGCTTGTCATTGCTTCCCACCTGCACTCTATCTTGGCATATATGCTTAAAGAGGAGTCAAAAACGGTAAAATCAGGGTGTACACAAGGTCTTCAAAGCTGCAGATATGAACTCCCAGCAATACTTATACCCATATTTTGACTCTGTTAATCCTCCCATCCGTCTTCCACCTTCTCCTAATAAGTGTATAATGTCTCCTATAACACCTCTTGCCTTTGTTTTGCTGCTAAAACCCACTCAGGTCCCCAGTTCACGCACACAAAGGTGTTGGTACAAACAGTAGGCCTGATCCTGCACACGTATAATGAACATCTGTGCGCTTGGGGTCATTCTCTGCCAGATGTTAGCACTAATTAGTGCTTTCACAGCTTTCAGGTTTTTACCGGCTGCTGCTCTCGCTCTATTAAAGTCAGTTAAAACAAAGCTGGTTAGCACTCTGAAGTACCCCCAGCCTGACAGGGAAAGCCTTCGAGGGCAAGTGTTTCTCACTCTGTATTTCAGGATCCTGCAGGTTCTCAAATTTCCAACCAATCTTAACTTCATCTTGAATCAGAAGAAAAGGGAACCAAGAAACCTTAGCCAAACACATTGATTTATCAAAAAAAAAAAAAAAAAAAAAGACTAAACACAGACCCTCCAGGATAGCCAGGAACAGCCTATACTTTTCTCACTGTATTTACTTTCTGTGTTGGACTGAGAACTCACTAATGACTGGTATGCCAATCGCTTTAAGGAGAGGAAAGGCTCAGGGATGAAAAGAGACAACCAGGGAATTCTAATTCAGACATTTATCAAGCTCTTAGACTCAGATGCTCCTGAAATTCATTTGTAAAACCATGTGAACTTTCTCACTGAAGGAATATCAGCAGTGATACCATTGTGGGGGAAAGAAAAGATCTCAAGCTTTGAAAATACGACCATAAGTGCTTTGCTGAATAGTGTTCAAGTGGGTTTGAAACTAGGTAAAATGAGTTTGTCTGTCCCTACTTAAAACTGCAGATTAGATAAGTATGAAAATATTTTCTCTGCTAAGCTATCAGCACTTGGCTTCTCTTTTAATTATAGTCAAATAATGTAACAAAGGGCAATTTCCATAACATTCATTCTAACCATTTTTACACTTCACATTACAAAATTATGCTGAGCATTTATCAGGGCATGTACAACATCTACTGCCTTGCGCTTTACCTTGATGCTGATTCCTCTGAAAGAGCAGCAAAAGAGAGAGACCTTCTAGTGGCCTAAAGTTTTGTCTTCAGAGGGCTGCTCAGAAAATCACCTGCATGGATTACATACACGATTTGGACATCACACTCCTAGTGTATGGCTGCATAGGCCTTTGCTGATAAACCATCTCACAATCTGGAATCACTTGATTTCTGAGACTGCGTTGACCCTATTGTCTCAATTTCCACTTTTCAGTCTGGCACAGTTTCAGTTGCACACACACTGTTCACTTCATATTATTCATGGTGAGTAGATAGCTGATCCTCAGAATCAAACTACTTTTCCTAAACAGGTGACTATTATGAAAAGTGATAAAGAACAACCATTTCCCATTAAAATTTCCAGAGCATCTCAAGATGACAGCAAATCCCCACTGAACCTGGATATTTTACACAGGCATAGCAGAATTCCTAGGTCTATTGAGATATCTTGCCAGAGATAATCTTTAAATGTGAGTTCAATATCTTGTTCAGTGATATTAGTGCATGAGGCTGAACAAAACTTGGCTCATGTTTCACAGCCTGAGTCTTATTCCAGGCATTAGAGAACTTAACAGGGAATGCTTAGTGAGCACTCCAGTGGCATCATTTTTAGGGGACAACATTAGAAACCAAAGAAATTGTAGCTTTGAAACAAATATGGAGAGTGAGGGGTCTTTTACATTATTATTTAGTGAAATGTAACAGAAAACCAAAGCATAAAATATTTATAAACTCTGCTTTGAAGACCCCTATAAAACTGCTATTGAGTTTCTTTAAAATGAATATGCAGCCCATGATTTCAAAGCATACTCTATCAGGTACTCAAGGTCTTTTAAAACAATCCATTTTCACTCTAGATATGAAAGGGAAAAATGAGCATAAGAACTCTCACTGAAAGCTTGAGTCTTTGCATTTCAGGTTATGGGTTTGTTTCCCCCTTTTTTATTGATCATTTATGTACTAATTCTAAAATGTCTTACTTGCATGTAATGTCATACTGTAGAAAAATATTTTAAAATGTATATTTTTAAAGCTCACATTGCAAACTCAGGAGAGTTCTGTAGTTTTAAAATGTGTAATTTTAAAACTCACATTATAAATTCAGAAGAGTTCCTGTACTTTAATAAAAAAGAGGAAGCACCTAAAATATTGCTCGATATTAGAAATAACACTGTCTAGCAGATATATTCTCAAGAAACCCATAATGTAAAATGTTATTTTTCTTGAAGTTAAAGCTGAACCCAATGTAATTGTCCCCTTCATTGCAGTAGGAACAGTGTCTCAGGCAGCCTGAGCCACTGGTAACAGACTTGCTCAAAACAGAGTGTTTTATGGCATTTCTGTTAAAAGGAATGAAAGAAACGTTTAAAACAGAGACATAATTTCCCATTACCACTTTTTCAAAGGAAAAGCAATCACTTGCAAGAAAAATCATTTTTCCACAGAAGATAGGGATTTTCTTTCCAAACGGACTCTGAATTCCTAAAATGTCATGCCCTGTCTGAAGCACCGAGCTCCCCTGATGCCAGTACAACGTCAGAGCAGCTGCAGTTCTTTGTTTAACGCAAACAAAATCCTCAGCAAACCGGGACTGTTCACTCCCCCTTTTTTGGATCTTTCTTAGGAGCTTTAAGGTATTTTTCTACTGCTGATTTTGTTCATTTCCATCTGGGAGGCATCGATTTATTTTTCCATTTTCTGAAAGGAACTGGAGTGAACATGGCTGTTTATTTTTCTACTTAGATGGTGCCTTACCATGCCAAGACAACTCTGAGCACCAGCCTCATCAATTAATATCAGCACCACTCTGAGAATGGTGTTTGCTAAGAAACTGTTGCTACAGAACAAGCAAAACGAGGACAAAACATTGGGCCAAATGCGAGAAGAGGCAGAGGGGAGCCAGGATCTGTGGATCCTGGCCCAGGGAGCACAGACGGGGGAGTGCTGTCTCCCTGGCATCTTCCCCTCCTCTGCAGAAAGCCTCCCTGGGCTCCGGGCTCCATACCTGGCCAGGAGGGGCTGCGCCGGGATGCCGTTCACACAGCATATGGAGCAAGCCAGCAGAGCTGAATGCTGATTCAGCTTGGGCTGCGAGACCACACTTCGAAAGGGAGCCACGGTGCGGCGGGGTGCCCCTCCATCCGACCAGGTGTGAGCAGCAGCAAGCCGGGAAACAGCCCCTGAGAAATAACTGCCTGCACCAGCTGCCCTCCTCAGATTTTATAAAAGCGAGGGGAAATGGCAAGCTCACCTTTGCAGGTTACATATCAGGTACGCTGCAAGCCTTCGCTGCCGCTGAACTGAGAGCACGTGGACAGAAAGCGAGCACTTCCCATGACATCTGCCACTGTGGTTTGGCTGCATCTGGACGGAAGAGAAGAGGTTGCTGTATGACCATCTATTCTCTGTGTTAGCACACAGGTATACATGTATGCACAACTCCATCTATGCTTACTCTGAGGAAATTCCTTGTGTATTTCTTCTCCTTTCCATGCGGCCCCATATTCTTGCAGCAGTCCCACCAGAAGTGCTACGCTACTGACCTTTGGCAATACCTTTTCTTGATCTTCACGAGTTACAACCCAAGGTATCTTTTTCACGCCATCTGCAGTGGTGAATAGCAAAGAGAAAACTATATGCTCTGACCAGTGAGGCATAAATGCCTTTTTGGGCCATAATTGTGTGTGTCAGTGTGATGACAATCAACTACTTCTGGAGGAGTTTACAGAGTAACTAGCAAGGAAAAGGGAAAAAAAAAAAAGAAAAAAGAAAAAAAAAAAAGAATGGAAGTAGGAAGAGGTGAAAGAGAAGACAGAAAGCAAGATAAAATGATTTGCGTAAGATCCCACAGAAAGGTACTGAAAGACCATGAGATAGGACTAATTTCTTACCCCCAATTCAGTGCTCTGTGTATCACAGCACACGGGCTTGGCTGCTTTGCTGTTACAACACACTATCATTGCACAGTTCAAAGTTGACATTAATATTTTCTCTGCTACTTTACATGATCCCATAAAAAAGAATCTCTCTGCCTGAATGTAAAAGCTATTATCAGGCATGCAGTTGACCAAACTCTGCCCAGATGTTGCAGTGTGGTTGCAAACTATATGTCAGCTGTTCTTTTTGCTGCTCACCATGCAGCCAGCCTGTTCATCTGGCCATATGGAAGATCCATGGGAAAAAAAGAAAAGCTATTTGTGCGTTGGTATTGAAAGTCGGAATAATAAAGCCTTTAAGATTTAATGGGTACTCAAGCTGGCTTACAAATAACCTGCTTTGTCTGCATTATTTTGTCTGCGTTTTTCCTTATGAAAAACAAAGAATAGAAAAGAAAGATCAAAGATTGCAAACGCAGCTTTGTTTTGAAAGCCAAAATCCCTCACTCCCTTCAAAGAACCAGGAAGGCTTCTGTGTACGGGCTTCAGACTCGCACTGCGCCTTGGCCTCTGCCCGTGCATGCCACCACTTCTCGCCACCCCCTGCTAGACGCAGGCAGCAACACCGGTGTGCTTGGATTCCTGCACCCGTGTGCCCATGGGACAGGGGCCCTGAAGCAAAGGCAAGTCCCCACGGCTCCCTGCTTCCTCTCCTTCCTTGCAGACACGGAGCCCACCAAAGCCTGGGGCCAAGTCCTCCTCCTGCTCGAGGTCACCCCCCAGCCCACCCGCAATGCCCTCTGCACTACCGAAATAGCAGCGGTTCCCGGGGGAGCGCACAAATTATGAGAAATGGATATTTCCTGTTAAGCAGGATAAGGCAGAAGTTTGTAATGTGACTCCCAGGCATGAGTGAAGCCAAGGGGAGAGCCGAGGTGGCAACTTGAGCTTTTTTCTCACCACACTGCTTCAACGCAGCCCAAGAGAGCTTGCACCTCACGTACCGGGGCTGATGTCCCATGGGTGGCAGTGCCAGCAGGGCCGATGGCACCTGGAGCTGCAGCTATCCTGCTGACGGGCTGGGGTCAGGGAGAAGCCACCAGGGGCTTGGACAGGCCAAATTTAAGTAATCAGCCTGGGTACCTACAGAGTATAGATGCTCAGAAGCAATTCAGAGTGCCCAACTTGGGCTGCCGTCAGTACCTGAGCGCTACAGCTTGGAAGCCTCTTTGTATCCCCGTTGACAGTTTGGGCAGTCAAAGCTCATGGTTTAGGCACTAAATTCACAGCCTAAAGCTAAACAGTGCAAAAACCATTTCCTTCTTTATGGCAAACGCCTCACCACATCTAAAGCCTGTGCTCCTAACACCAGGGACCTGCAGGTACCTCTCTCTCCTAGCTACAGCCGTGTCTGGCTGGGGAGGGGGGTCCTGTGAGAAGGAGCACCTGCCTGTGTGCAGCTTGCTTTCTGCTCCACGTGTGAGATGGCGAGCCTGGGCACGGCTGCACGGGCGCAACTTCAGACATTTGATAATTTGGCCCTGGCTGCTCTGTCAGCTGCTGTCACTTTCTGTTTAGCGCGGCGTTCATAAGGCAGCAGCTAATGGGGCGGGAGCATGGGGAGGAATTCTGGCAAAGACGAGTCACCAGGATATTTATTTGGCCGTCCTTATGTAAAAGAGTGCAAAAATGGAGCAGTAAAATATTGTAAAACTTAGGCTGATACTTCCACTAATTTGAAGTGGCAGTTTTTAAATAGGGTTGCTTCTGTTTGTCACTTTCAATCATAGGATGCCGATAGTGGTACTTAGAAGGACTTAATAGTCTTAAGAAAACAAATAGCCCCCCTTTCCCCCAAACCAGAACAAACAGAGCCATATTGTCATGCCTTGAGATACATCAAGTGTGCCGCGTGGGGCTGTCCGCGCGCTTCCTCCCCAGCCGACGCAAGCGAAAGTGACAACTTGTCACCTCTCTCGTCCTGTTCACTTTGCATCCTGCTCGGTGCCTTGCACTCTCTTGCCTTTTGCTGTCTGCTCTCCCCACCACTTCCACTCCCAGGCTTCAAAAGAAATGGACGCTCCCGTGTTGGTGCCTTTTAACTGCATTTTATTTCTGCACGCCCTTTTCCTGAATTAAAAGTAACTCCTATTCCCCCCTTAATTTTCTCAGTTGTACCTCAACTGATACAAGGCTCAGGCATGTCTGGCTCAGGGAGCAGAGGTGTCTTTTGCAGACAGGGAAAAGCAGAGCAGGAACACGCAGCAGACTTGCTGAGAAGCAGGAGGCTCCTGTGCCACCTTCTCTTTCCCAGCAGCAGGATGAGTTCATGCCATTCACAGTCATTATTTGCAATGTCGAGCTCTGCAAAGCCACCCCAGTTGAGGGCCAGGGCCTTGGCTTTGTGCACAATCCACACTAAAGGTGTCAGTGACGCGCTGCCTGCTCAGGTTTATGCTATCTAGAGACCACTGGGTAACACCAGCCTCAGTACCAGAAGCACACTTCATTTTCCAGGGACCCACTTCTTGATTTTCATTACATTCCCTGCTCCCCTCCCTCTGGCTGTTCCAAATTGTGAGTCCAGTGCCTTCTCCCACCAGCAAGTGATAGTGACAAATTATATGGCAAATAAAGTTTTTTGTTTTTTTTTTTTTTTTTTATGCTGGGCAGATTTCAGTGATGGAAGTGAGCCTTCACCTGCCTGGAAAGATGTGCACAGGTAATACCGGGTGCATTGTCCCAAAAGTCCTTTGTCAGTCCCTCCGTGACTTGTTCAGAGTCATCATGTGAATGACTTTGCCCAGGAAAGGCAGCAAACGCCAGCAGGGCTACCGGCAGGCAGGAGGGCTGGCGGTCACCACAGCACAGGGCAGAGGGGACAGGGAGGGTCCCCCTGGCACCACCAAGGGGCTGTCCCAGTGCAGGGACCACACTGGTGGGGCTGGAGAGGGACCGCGCAGCCAGGCAATAAGGAGAGAGGACATGTGGGTCACTGCAAATCTCCCTTGCATCAAACCTTTATGCCTAACAATTAAAGAAAAAAAAAAAAGGCATTTTAAACAAAAGTTTCATTTAAACCAGAGGAGAGACAGGCAGATTTCTATTCCAGAGTGAAACTAGGTCTAACTGCTAAGGAGAGTGTGTGCGTGCGTGTGTGCAAATCCAGGAGGGGGAGTCAGATAAGAAAGAACGATTAACTTGGTGCGTGCAAGTAGTTAAGCTGTCGTCTTAAGCTCGCTCTGTCAGAATTATTGCTGTTTATTCATAAGACCACTGAGTAACAGATGTTCACCTGGCCAAGCAAACCTTCTGAAAGGAAGACATCCATATGTGGCGGCAATCAGAGCGAGCTCTGGTTCTTAGAAAAAATAGTTTTGTTTCCTGGTATTGGTTGAAACTTAATAAAAGAGTGGGAGGGAGAAAATAAAAGGTAAGTGGAGGAGATGGAGAGGGAAAACAAAGGGAGAGAGTGCAAAGACAGAAATAAGAGCCAAGGTGAATTTACAAAAGCTAGAAGGAGCTCAGGGACATTTCTTGAACATCAGTAAAAGCATTTGTAAGAACAACAGCTACACAAGAGATGGGATAATTAAAAGAGCACAAGCAGGAAAAAGAGAGAAGACTTTCTTTTCATAGTTTCTTTCTTCATGTTGTTTCAAGTTAGCAGACAACATGTGCAAGCAGTGTCAGTTCTTCTTTACTTCCTAACGTGTTTTCTTTGCTTAGCCTTTTGTTTTATTTATCTAATGGATTTAGAGCACTGGCATCCTTTTGTGTTGAAGTTTCCTGAATCAGCCTGTCTGCTACAGCCAGGGCCAGGCACATCCTCCAAACACAGGCCAGAGCATGGAACAAAGAAAACACCGGAGACAAGAAAGGCTCGTGGGTACCTTAGAGGTAACAGGACATTCACCCTGCTTAATATCTGCGGGCCTGCTCGGGCTGGTCTGGGCACGAGCAATCGGTTCAAACAGGAGAGCAAAGCTCAGGTTTTGCCCTGGGCTCGCACCAGGCTCCTCGAGCACTTGGCCGCCTGGTCGCTGCTTCAGCTGGGAGCCAGGGGACACAGGGCTGCAGGATGGTGCTGAGCGGGGTCCTGCTGCCTCTGGGCACCACCTGGCAGCTCCAAAAGCGGGGCCGAGGAGTGGCAGCAGAGGTTCCCCGGCTCAGGGGGGAAAGCAGGACGCAGGCCTGGCCCTGAAGGCCCCGCGTATTCAGGACCTGAGTAACGCTGTGGGAAGACACGGGGCCGTGTTTGCACTTGGAATATTTTTAAATGAGAAAAGCCTATTATATCATGGCATTGCATAACCATCTCTGGAATAAAAAAAACACTTCTTCAATTACTACTTGCAAGAACCCTATTAAAAGGCAACAAGCGAAAGCCTAAGTTCCTTTCGAGTGTTTTTTTCAGCCAGCCAGGTCCCTGTGTGTTCAGAGCGATGGGCGGCAGAACTATAGCACAAACCATGTCAAGCTGTTCGTGCCCCGCAGTCGGTCGGATATTCCTCCTGCTGGAGAGATCACTAATTATTCAGCCGGCATTTGCCTGAGTAAGGCCTCAAGATTTGGTCCAAAGACAGCAAATGTTCTTTCTTGATTATTTTTGCAAATTAAATGAGAAGAAATTAGAAAGAGAGCATATGAAGCTTATTTGTAAGACAGATGTTAAACAGACTAGCAGCTTCCCAGTATCCCTCTAATACTTATCCCCAATACCAAAAGATAGTCCCTTAGTCTTTGTAATGAGACAGGAATACTTAGGACTCTATTGATAGTATCCTGAACAGACTCACAGGTCAAGGAGCACCAAATTATTTGTGCTCCTAACAATATTTCACATCTACTTCAGCTCATTTTGAAGTGGACAGCATTTTTCAAGTAATTAATTTGTTCACTGAGAAATGTAGTTTTGAATCAACCGAAAGTATTCATTATTGCAAAGCATCTGAAATGGAGAGAAAAAAAGGGAATTTTTGGAAAAGACTTTTTTTTTCCCACTTATTTCATTATAGTGTTTTGGAACTAAAGCGAAATGCTCTTTATCGTTTAAAAAGTGATTTTGTTATAAACTCAAAAAAAAAAAAATTCCCATTTTGAAATTTAAAGCAGCTTGCAATAAAATTTTCAAGAACATCTCCTGTATCAGCTGCCCCATCTGTTGGGTGGGGCTTAGGGCAATAACCTTTCAAAACATTTTTTTTTTCCTCCGGCTCTCCACAGCCTCGGGGCAGGACTGTGACATCCATATGGGGAGCCCAGGGTGCTCTGCCCCGGCAGCGATGGGACAGGTGTGTGCCCAGCCCCTTCCCCACCTCCAGCCCTACTTCACCACTCAGAGCAGCTTCTGCAGTGCAGGAGCCACAGCCATCATTAGTGCACACGTTAATGAGCATATATTGCCCAGCCATCAGCAACAGTCGTAACAGATTTCAAGATATGGCATACCAGAATCGTAAAGCAGCTATTTGTTAGCCCTGGAGCAAAGTCAAAATATTACTCAGCAATGTTAGGAATAGCAACTGGTATCTGAACAATATTAGGACACAAAAATAGATGTATTAGATTTTGCTTAATAAATTGCATCTAGCCTTCTGAAAAGGAGCAATGTAAATAGTGAAGAGGCATTCTGTTTATTTTTTTCTCATTGTGTGCCTTCCATAGGAGCTTTTCTTCTGTTTGCAGACCCAAAGATGATCTTTCTAACAGCCGACTCTGCCCTTTCATCCTAGGACCCGAAAATCTCTCTGCCATTAAAAGCCTCAGCAGTTGTAGGGCTTCCGCTGCTGGGACCTTCCTGGGAGCTGTGCTGACACGGAGGCCCAGGAGAGCCCCGTTTGCTCTCCCACAGCTCTGCTGGGTGCTGAAAGCATCTGCAGGGATCCAGCCACACGACACCTAACTGGTCATCCTACAATTTTGCACATACGCTAATTGTGTTATAATGAGTAAAAGGGCACTATTTTTATGTATCTGCTTCGTTATATTTTAAACAAAAACATTTTTTAATAGGAAACAGAAAGAACATATCCATGGTGTTCTGCTGCGGTAAAGGAGCATAGCTCTGCTAACCTTACCAACATCCCACCAGTTTACACAAGCTCAGAAACCAGCTCAGAAACCAAGGGAACAGACGCCACGGAGGAACACAGGAGACCTTTTTTAGGCTCCAGCTTCCGAACTCTGTATGAACAATCTTAATTGAAGTGAGTCATTCTTCCGACACGCACAGGGCACGGGCAAGCTCCAAGCCCCATAATGAATTTGTCCAGGCTCAGAACATTTGACACTGAATCTGTCACAGATCAGATTACTACGCTGTCCTACTTCTGAATACACAGGGACATTATCTTAGCATTCTTACGTGCCCATCTTGAAGACGATAGCCAGAGCTGTCAGCACGCAGAGGTGATGGACGACGCTTCGCTAAGAGGATGGCACTCCCCGAGGAAGAATTCCTGAGCCCCAGAGATAGGGACAACACAGATACATGTTCCTTGCAAGTGCCAGCAAAACCAGAAGCTTCCGTTTATTTCTTTTTCTGAATATTAGTTCAAATATCTTGATTGTTTTAATTCTGGACAGTAACCATGCAAAAATTATGTATTCCATCTGTAGCATTATTGTAATATAATGGATAAATATTGAAATAATGAATGCTTTCTGTCATATAACTACAACTGTATTCTCTAAAGGCTGGACAGAAGCACATTTTAAACCAATTTAAAAAGTGAAGAAAACCAAAGAAAATAATCATGGAATTTTTATAGTGAAGATACACAAACATTGAGGAACTTTTGCATATCTCTGTGTCAGTATCTTTACCACAACCACTCAAATTGCTGTCTTGCATTTGCCAGTGGCCCAGCTGATGCTCTGGTCTACTCCAGCATGGAGAACTTGGTCTTATCGCTTCCTGTCTATTTGGAGACCTCCCTGACTTTGCTCCTTCCAGCAGCGATATTTCTCAAATCATTCTTCTTAACATCAGGGAAAAGAAATTGTCTGGAGGAAGAAAAGGCTATGACCACAATTTCTCCATGCAACATTTTTAAAGGCTTGGGAACAATCCTTGTAACATCCTGGTTATTTCTTCCTTACTGATTAGCACATCAGTGTTGGTCATTTTCTCTGCCCCCATGCCCCATTTCCTCTTTCTTATGCTACCTAACCCCTCTTTCCCACCATCCTCACTTAGCTTTGAAACCAGACCACATCTGCAAATTTCTTCGTCAAAGCCCATTTATACATCAAGTAAGGAACATGCAACCTAGCACAGATTATTGTTGCATTTCACACTCTACTCTGAATCGTGTCCATTTGGAAGTATCATTTTTTTGTATCCACACCACCCCTTTATCCACTGATGTACTTCACACTCAAGCCTGCCTATGAACCTAAGAAGCCACCTTTTACAAGGTGCTAGATCAAAAAGGTTTCTTGTGGATCAGATCAGTTGTAGCCGGGCCTTCCTTCAGTCAGTGTTTTGTGATTCTCCCTAAAAATTCCAGAAGATTATCGCTTCCGTGCACCTACAGTCAGTATCCAAAGTAATAGCAAAAGTTTCGGTCTTTTCATTCCCATTCAGACTCTGATTTATGATTTTATTGTCTTCCAGCTACTAAAATCAATCATACCCATAGACATTCAATTTTCTGGATCCTTCCTAGATACAGTTTTAAACTACCAGCTGAATCTCCTGTGATGGTGGTACTGAGGAATATGCCAAAGCATCTTTCCCTTATTGTACAACTGTGTTTCTGAAGCAAAACTTTCATGTTATCTTGCTGACTGCCATGCTTGTAACGATAACCTTGAACACATTAATGGACCATAAACCAGTATTTATCTGACATTGTAGATAGCTTGAAACTATAGCTTTGAGAAGTGTGGACAGCCCCCATCCCCTTCAATAGTGTGTTAATGCTGAAACAAAAATTGACAATTTAAATTCCAACATTATTAATGATTCCACTGATGATCATTTTAGCAGAAGCATACAGCCAATGCATTTACTCCACACTCCCAAACTGCCTCCCATGCCTTCCCAGGTGCCAAAAGCTCCAACTGTCCCCTACCCAACTGCCAAAGTCTTCAGCTTCCCCATGGCAACTCCTACAATGCAGTTCTGCATTCTCGCTACAACATTGAACTGAGTAGGGAGAGAACGTCAGGAAAATAGCATCAATTAAATTGATTTCAATATCAAAATAAATAATACCAATTGTTTTATTCATTTAGGTACTTAATTGAGTAAACTTTTATATAAATTTAATTTAAACAAATCTGCTATTGAACTGCAGGCTGCTTCACCAGAAGGCTGCAGGACTAAGGACCCTGCCAAACAATTGAAGTCCAGTTTGTTAGAGTCCATACGTCTCAGAACAGAAATATTGCTTTAAGAAGTTAAATTCCATCGTTATATGTTCTTTTTTTTTTTTTTTCCTGGTCTATGAACACTTTTCATGTAGTCCACAGCAAGCAGACAAACAGTGTGGCACTAAAACCATCCCATGAATTCCACAGAGTACTCCTGATTCACAACACCTAGAAATCAGTAGTATGTCTTAGCCATGTACTCTCATACAAACAGGGCCTTAAGTGTGTTATCATACGTTTCTTGACTTTTCCTACAGAAACCAGACTGAGTCCCATCTGAACAAGTCATTTTGCAAATCTTCAGATATTCTAATTTCTTAATAACCTGTTCTGGCATGATCCTGATTTCCTTCAGTGTTTCTTTCTCCTCCCCAGGGAAATTTATGCTTGCTTCTGACACCTGTGTCTGCCACCACTACCTTCTTTTCAGAGCACGAGAGCAAGAAATGCATTGAATATTTTAAGCAATATCTACCTTTCCTTTCAATAATTTTTCTCTGCCATGTCTTAAAGGCCCTTCTGTCTCTTCCACAGACCTCTTTTTCCTTGTGTACTTGAAAAAAGTCATTATTTTTCACAGCCTCCTGCACAATCTTTTTTTCATTCTCGACCTTTGCTTTTCTTATCATTTTAATACTTTCTGAACTTCACTTTGTAATCTTTCTGGTCTTCCCCTGTACTTGATGTTTAATACCTCACATATGCCTCTTTCTTACCCTTGATTACTTTTGGGGGGGGAGGGGGCTTGTTCATCAGAGTGTGAATGTATTTCTTTCAAGCCTGCATATCAGATGGCCCTTGGGCATATATTAATTTCAGTTCTGCACATTTTCAGTTTCTCATCAATGGTCTTGTCCTCTCCGTTACTTTTCAGTCAGCCCCTCCCACAGACTTCTGAAACCCACTCTGAAATTTTGGAAAACTTGCACAAAACCAGCAGCGTGCTTTTCAAAGGGAACTGGTTGCAAGCCCAAAAGGAAAACATGATGATGATCCACACCGCTGCGACCAAGTTATCCTGGATGTGCCGAGCTCTCAGCCAATTTCATGCCTTTTCCTGGCTCTGATCAACAGAGATCAAACTGGAAGCAGAAGAACCTCGTGGGCTGAGGGCCCTTCTGCCACGGGAGGGCCACGAGGCTGGAGCACACCTCTGCGCTGCTCTTCCTGATGCCGCTGCACTCCCTTTGCATCTGAGGAGGTGGGCGAGCAGGCGATATGAAACTAACCACATCAAGGGCCAGATGGACAGCTCAGTGCCTTGTTTGCACCAGCAAAGTGGAGCAAAAGCAAGTTTGCTGAGCCAGGGTGTCCTTCTGCCTGTCCTGAGGTAATTTAGATCACCCTGTCTTAGAGCTGCAATGGGAAGTCATTTAAAGGACTTTTACAGATGTCTTTGGGTCTGCATGATTTTTAGCAGTGCTTTCCAGACATCCAGGGCAGAAAATGAAACAGGCCTGATTATGAATCTACCTTTTTATCTCCACTCACTCCCATTGAAAGCAGATGTTTTGGCTGGGAACTGCTGCATGAGGCAGCAGATGTGGACTTCCCCGCACAGCCCCCGGGTGCCTCAGTAGTTGTGCTCCTCTCATCACCCCCAGCCCCCACATACAAAATCCGGCGCTTAGAGGTGCTGATTCACTCAGAACAGGCCTTCCCTGTTCTCAAAAAACAGATCTAGGAGGGCACCTTTCTGGGCTGACAGGAGAGGGTGAGCCACTCACCTACTGCACTCCCCAGCAAGGAAATGCTCATGAACAAGGAACAAGGGGGCACAGCTTCTGCCACGTGCTCCAGTCAGCAGTCAGCACTGCAATGTGCCACACACTAATCGGTTTTCCATCTGAAAGGGCTAAATATCTTGCTTTCTTACCCAAAGAGGGGATAGAAGAGAAAGTCACAGTCTGTGTTACGGGCACTCTGCTGAGTCAGGATTAACATTGAGGGCCCATTCTCATCAGCACCTATTCATATAATACAAATACAAAATAAACCTGTTATGAGAATGTTATATGTTTTATAGCTGGACACAGAGCACAGGGAGTATCAATATCCTAACTCTTGTAAACACATGTTAAGGCTGTCATCCCGTACAGATATACAGACCTGATTTACTGGGAGTTCAGTAAAATGGCTCAGAGCAAATAAAGTTCATCATACACAAACATCTTTGCAAGACCAGTAATTTTTTTTTTTTACTACACAGACATTTTTACTTCATTTCTTATGGAAGATGGCACAGTAACACCTGAATTTTCAGCTTCAGAATAACACCTATCTCTTTCCTTCTTATTATCCTTTTCTTTAATGTCCCTCAGAAATTTCTACATAAAAATATTATACTAAAATATTTTTTAATTCCAAAATCAAATTCTCAGCCTTTAAAGAAATTCTGAATCTTTGAATTCTGAGACATAAATCTGCCCCTTGTGGTCAATGTCTTGAAACATTCTCATACATACAGAAATAGATATAGCTAATAATATAAAATGACGTTTCATGCAAGCTTTCATTAAGATTCACAGTGTAGTATATTACCAAGTAAATCAGATTTTTCATAAGGGATCATTTTCTGAAAGCCATCTACCATTTTTTCCTAGAATTGCCATCACACTGCAGCTATTCCCAATGATTTTATATATTGCTTTATAGTAGCTCTTTCCTGGGAACTTCAGCCACAGACTAAGGCCATTCGTACATAAATGCAAGAAAGAACACACTCCTCACCCCAAAGGGCTCACTCTTGATTCAGATGGGTGTGGAACATGTAATTCAGCAATGAGTAGGTTGAGTGATGAGATAGATATAACATAAACAAGACTCTGGCATAGAACTAGAATCCTACTATCAGCCTAAGAATTGTACTGAAAAATATATAATCTTCAGCTGGTGTCCTGGGACCAAAGTAAGAGCCAAGTGGCAGGAGGTTGTTGAGAGAGGTGCAATATGGGTCACATTTGACTTGAGCGTGGTTAGCAAAGCTGGGCTGTGTCACATCTGCACACCCCTAACTACAGAAGCAGAAGATGACAGTGGAACTTCCTCCGGACCTTATGGCGTGCAGAAATTCACCATTTTTCCTAGCTGTTCTTTTTTGTCTCTAACAAAGTTCCGATTGAGCCCTAAGGGCACTAACAAAGGAAAAAATGCTTCACAGCATTTTCCCCTAGCTATTGCTTTGGGGTATGTGTAAGATGAGATCAAGTCAGTGCTACACAAGGAGCATTCCTAATTTACTGTGTGGTCTGTGGGCAGACTCAGATTTGACAATTTATTGAATTTTGAACAGAATCACTGTGAAGTGAATGTAGGAGGCACGCTCATCACATCAGCTGGGCATTTGCCATACGGTCTTCTTGTAGGCTGGGAGAAAAGTGGGAAGATTTAGTTGTCTGCCTTTGGCTTCCTCCACCTTGAAAACGGAGAAGCTTGGTGTCTTTTTGTGGAGAGCAGCTTTCACTGCTGCTGGCTGCCCTCTTTCTGCTCTGCCCCAGGGGTAGAGGAGGTGGCAATGCAAAGTACCAGCATCACCACCCCAGCCCTTAAACACATGCTCCTAGAACTGTGTTGTGGTAGAACATCACCTTTAACTGGTCAATGTAAGCAATACCACAATGTGCTGACATGATGAGCCATTGCTGGACTGTAAGCAACTTACAACCTCAAACCTTAAATCTTTAGGACAGTGTTCATATTTGCTGTTGCAGATGATGGTAAGGCATCTCTCTCCCATAATAAAAAAGTATTTAATGTAATTAATACAAAGTACAACAGAAAGGCACAGACAGTCTAGGCACAGAAACTTTTCAGGAGAATCTGCAAGCAAAAGGCATCCCTGTTTTGCTCAGATCTTGTTTATCCACTGATCGCAACTGCGTTAGCCTTCTTATCACCATTTTCAGAACAGGGGAACAGACGTACACAAGTAGTTTCCAAATTCATCAAGGAAAATTGTGAGGTAGCAGGAACTGGACCATGAAAACAGTATCATGTTCT